>NC_069503.1:424788000-424890500 GCF_027579735.1 Bombina bombina
CAACAGCTCATCAGCTAGTTCTCTGGCGATTTACCACCTGGAGCAGCCTCTTTTAGACCAGTGTGCCTTTCACATTGGAAAACTATCCTGAAGCATATCAGTCTGATCCCGCCAGTTAAGGTCAGTCCAGCCCCGAAATACCAGGCAATTCTCCTTTGAACAAGGAACATGACAACCCCAGACGATCGTTTCGGCCTATTGGGCCTCATCGGTGAGGTGCAGCCACATTCCTCTAAGCAAGCACTGGCCAAGGGGTCCATATCTGGTTGCCCCTAACACCCATAGGGAGACTTCCCCAGGGTCATAATTAATTTGCATACAGAAGAGAGAAGCGCTGATGAGCTGTTGTTCGTTCCTGTTAGAGCGCTTCTCTCTTCTGTATGCAAATTAATTATGACCCTGGGGAAGTCTCCCTATGGGTGTTAGGGGCAACCAGATATGGACTCCTTGGCCAGTGCTTGCTTAGAGGAATGTGGCTGCACCTCACCGATGAGGCCCAATAGGCGGAAACGATCGTCTGGGGTTGTCATGTTCCTTGTTCAAAGGAGAATTGCCTGGTATTTCGGGGCTGGACTGACCTTAACTGGCGGGATCAGACTGATATGCTTCAGGATAGTTCTCCAATGTGAAAGGCACACTGGTCTAAAAGAGGCTGCTCCAGGTGGTAAATCGCCAGAGAACTAGCTGATGAGCTGTTGTTCGTTCCTGTTAGAGCGCTTCTCTCTTCTGTATGCAAATTAATTATGACCCTGGGGAAGTCTCCCTATGGGTGTTAGGGGCAACCAGATATGGACTCCTTGGCCAGTGCTTGCTTAGAGGAATGTGGCTGCACCTCACCGATGAGGCCCAATAGGCCGAAACGATCATCTGGGGTTGTCATGTTCCTTGTTCAAAGGAGAATTGCCTGGTATTTCGGGGCTGGACTGACCTTAACTGGCTGGATCAGACTGATATGCTTCAGGATAGTTTTCCAATGTGAAAGGCACACTGGTCTAAAAGAGGCTGCTCCAGGTGGTAAATCGCCAGAGAACTAGCTGATGAGCTGTTGTTCGTTCCTGTTAGAGCGCTTCTCTCTTCTGTATGCAAATTAATTATGACCCTGGGGAAGTCTCCCTATGGGTGTTAGGGGCAACCAGATATGGACTCCTTGGCCAGTGCTTGCTTAGAGGAATGTGGCTGCACCTCACCGATGAGGCCCAATAGGCCGAAACGATCGCCTGGGGTTGTCATGTTCCTTGTTCAAAGAAGAATTGCCTGGTATTTCGTGGCTGGACTGACCTTAACTGGCGGGATCAGACTGATATGCTTCAGGATAGTTCTCCAATGTGAAAGGCACACTGGTCTAAAAGAGGCTGCTCCAGGTGGTAAATCGCCAGAGAACTAGCTGATGAGCTGTTGTTCGTTCCTGTTAGAGCGCTTCTCTCTTCTGTATGCAAATTAATTATGACCCTGGGGAAGTCTCCCTATGGGTGTTAGGGGCAACCAGATATGGACTCCTTGGCCAGTGCTTGCTTAGAGGAATGTGGCTGCACCTCACCGATGAGGCCCAATAGGCCGAAACGATCGTCTGGGGTTGTCATGTTCCTTGTTCAAAGGAGAATTGCCTGGTATTTCGGGGCTGGACTGACCTTAACTGGCGGGATCAGACTGATATGCTTCAGGATAGTTCTCCAATGTGAAAGGTACACTGGTCTAAAAGAGGCTGCTCCAGGTGGTAAATCGCCAGAGAACTAGCTGATGAGCTGTTGTTCATTCCTGTTAGAGCGCTTCTCTCTTCTGTATGCAAATTAATTATGACCCTGGGGAAGTCTCCCTATGGGTGTTAGGGGCAACCAGATATGGACTCCTTGGCCAGTGCTTGCTTAGAGGAATGTGGCTGCACCTTACCGATGAGGCCCAATAGGCGGAAACGATCGTCTGGGGTTGTCATGTTCCTTGTTCAAAGGAGAATTGCCTGGTATTTCGGGGCTGGACTGACCTTAACTGGCGGGATCAGACTGATATGCTTCAGGATAGTTCTCCAATGTGAAAGGCACACTGGTCTAAAAGAGGCTGCTCCAGGTGGTAAATCGCCAGAGAACTAGCTGATGAGCTGTTGTTCGTTCCTGTTAGAGCGCTTCTCTCTTCTGTATGCAAATTAATTATGACCCTGGGGAAGTCTCCCTATGGGTGTTAGGGGCAACCGGATATGGACTCCTTGGCCAGTGCTTGCTTAGAGGAATGTGGCTGCACCTCACCGATGAGGCCCAATAGGCGGAAACGATCGTCTGGGGTTGTCATGTTCCTTGTTCAAAGGAGAATTGCCTGGTATTTCGGGGCTGGACTGACCTTAACTGGCGGGATCAGACTGATATGCTTCAGGATAGTTCTCCAATGTGAAAGGCACACTGGTCTAAAAGAGGCTGCTCCAGGTGGTAAATCGCCAGAGAACTAGCTGATGAGCTGTTGTTCGTTCCTGTTAGAGCGCTTCTCTCTTCTGTATGCAAATTAATTATGACCCTGGGGAAGTCTCCCTATGGGTGTTAGGGGCAACCAGATATGGACTCCTTGGCCAGTGCTTGCTTAGAGGAATGTGGCTGCACCTCACCGATGAGGCCCAATAGGCCGAAACGATCGTCTGGGGTTGTCATGTTCCTTGTTCAAAGGAGAATTGCCTGGTATTTCGGGGCTGGACTGACCTTAACTGGCGGGATCAGACTGATATGCTTCAGGATAGTTCTCCAATGTGAAAGGCACACTGGTCTAAAAGAGGCTGCTCCAGGTGGTAAATCGCCAGAGAACTAACTGATGAGCTGTTGTTCGTTCCTGTTAGAGTGCTTCTCTCTTCTGTATGCAAATTAATTATGACCCTGGGGAAGTCTCCCTATGGGTGTTAGGGGCAACCAGATATGGACTCCTTGGCCAGTGCTTGCTTAGAGGAATGTGGCTGCACCTCACCGATGAGGCCCAATAGGCGGAAACGATCGTCTGGGGTTGTCATGTTCCTTGTTCAAAGGAGAATTGCCTGGTATTTCGGGGCTGGACTGACCTTAACTGGCGGGATCAGACTGATATGCTTCAGGATAGTTCTCCAATGTGAAAGGCACACTGGTCTAAAAGAGGCTGCTCCAGGTGGTAAATCGCCAGAGAACTAGCTGATGAGCTGTTGTTCGTTCCTGTTAGAGCGCTTCTCTCTTCTGTATGCAAATTAATTATGACCCTGGGAAAGTCTCCCTATGGGTGTTAGGGGCAACCAGATATGGACTCCTTGGCCAGTGCTTGCTTAGAGGAATGTGGCTGCACCTCACCGATGAGGCCCAATAGGCCGAAACGATCATCTGGGGTTGTCATGTTCCTTGTTCAAAGGAGAATTGCCTGGTATTTTGGGGCTGGACTGACCTTAACTGGCGGGATCAGACTGATATGCTTCAGGATAGTTCTCCAATGTGAAAGGCACACTGGTCTAAAAGAGGCTGCTCCAGGTGGTAAATCGCCAGAGAACTAGCTGATGAGCTGTTGTTCGTTCCTGTTAGAGCACTTCTCTCTTCTGTATGCAAATATATATATATATATATATATATATATATATATATATATATATAAATTAAATATCACTCGCCAATACACTGACATAAATCCCCCTTTCCATTTTAAGAAATGTGGGACACAGGTATTGGAATGGACTGAAATCTAGTTGTAATTGGGGAGTACTGACAGTATGCATCATAGACAGTCATCCCAGAAGAGAGTCCGTTATTTTTCAATCCTCTTATTTATGCTCTTTAGCTAGCTTTCTTATCTATGCTTTAACTACAGCACTTCATTATTGTATATGGGGAAATTAACTTTCATTCTCCCTCTATGACTTATATTCAGGACCTAGGATGGCATGCTCGCAGCTGATTAATATGGACCCATATATCCATAAAAATATCATTTTTAGGGATCCTAATTTTATAAGCAACTGAAGATATTTTGTCAGTAATGACAAAAGGACCTTTCCATTATGGAAGAAACTTCCTCTCCTTGACTTGATCTCTTCCAAAGTTATAAAGATAAACTTTATCATTGAGTTCATATTCTTTTTTTGGAAGTCTTGAGGTCATAATAAAATTTAGCAGCAGTTGCTGCCTTTTCTATGTTCCTTTGAGCAAATGCAAAAGCATATTACAGATGCTTCCTTAAGTTTTCCACATATTGATTTTTAGTAGCAGCATTAATTAAATTCTGGTCTGAGGTACAATATAGTAAATGTTGAGGTAGAACCATTCTTCTACCGGTCATCAATTCAAAAGGTGACATCTTAGTAGCACTACTTGGAGTTGCTCTTAATGCCATTAGGACCAGAGGTAATTTTACATCCCATTCCTTACCTATTTCACTCACAAACTTTTTGAGGATTTTCACAATGGACTGGTTGTAACCCTCTAGACCACCACTAGAAGCAACTCTATATGCAATATGGAGCTTTCTTTTAACCCCTAGTATCTTCCACATTTTTGTCATCACTTATCTAAGGGAAACCAAATCTGGAAAACACGTGATTTTTTAGCAATGCTGCGCATGTTTCAGCACTATTATTAGTTGCACTGATGCACTCTATCCATTTGGTGAATAGGCATGTTACTGTCAACATGTATCTGTTACCTCTTGATGACCTAGTTACTGGACCAATAAAATCAATTTGTATATCTGACCATGGCATTACCATCCCCCTTTTTTGCAATAGCGCTCTATGCATTGGCGCAGTGGGTTGGAACTGTGGACAGATTAAACAACCTTACAGTAGGTTTAAACATCCTTCAACATATGCGGCCAAATTGCGTAGGCACGTAATATCTTATATGTTAATTTGGCACCACAATGGCCAGATGTGGGAGCATCATGGGCATGTTGAAGCACGAGACCCCTGAACTGGGTAGGTACAACCCATTGTTGGATTTGGAGGTTCAAATTAACAAACCATTCTGTAATTTGAATTGTGATTTAGACTTCATTATGATTCTAAGATCTTCTTACCAATAGAGTCATCTTTTGAGATGGGGTTGTGTTCAGGGTTTTCTATATGTTTATATAAAATACCTATAATGGGGTCTTCTCTTTGATTAGGTCTTCACTAGGAGAATCCTGACTCCATTGTACCAGGTTAGGCTCATTTTGTTGTTTAGCCTGGTTTCTGGTAATGGCTTCTACATGAATAGCACCCATTAAGTGGTCAATATTGAGGAGCTATCTAGTTATTGCTCCTTGCTTGGCTAATGAATCTGCAAGATCATTGCCTTCCTTATCAGGGGCTTGGATTCTGGAATGACCCTTGGTCTTTTTCCAGTGTATGGTTAACTCATTGGAAATCACTAATTTATCAATCTTGCAGAACAACTTGCCATGTTTGACTGGTTTGCTGTTAGTTTTCTTCATGCCATTTATTTTCCAAGTTGGCAGGTGTTCAAGAAAACTGTCACGCATATAATTTGAATCAGTATTGATCACAAATTCATGAATACCTTGTTCAATAGTCATCTCAATGGTTTTTAGAACAACAGTTAGTTCTGCAACTTAACTGGATCTTGCTTTAATGTTGAATCCTACAGAAATATTTGGGAATCCATTTGCCCAAGCTATACCAAAGCCAGTGACTTATCTGCTCTCATTATCAATAGTGGCATAGTAAGAACAACCATCAACACATACCCAAGGCAATGTTTGACACTGGTCCTCATTGTATATTTTATATGGGGAAAGCAATTGTTCCTCCATGAAATCATGTTCTATTAACTCTTCCACATGATCTTTAAGAGTACAGTCATTGAGCTCAGCAAGCCCCTGTGTGACTGGATTCTTTTTGTTTTGCTTCTAGCGAATTTCTGAAGGCCAGCCTTGTAAGGAAAGAGTCCTGTAAGCTGGTATGCGGCTATTGGACAGGTTCCCATCTCTTATTTTCTCACTTTGCAAATATAGCAAAGGCTGATGGTCCGTTTCTACAATAATTTTCTCGCCCTGTATGTAGCTGCAAACTTTTCACAATGGACTGGTTGTAACGCTCTACACCACCACTACAGGCAGCTGTATATGCAATATGGATCATTCTTTTAACCCCTAGTATCTTCCACATTTTAGTCATCACTTCACTTGTGAAGTGGGTCCCCTGATCGGATTCAATTCTCTGGGGTAAACCAAATCTTGGAAACACGTGGTTGAAGAGCAAAGCTGCGCATGTTTCAGCACTATTATTAGGTGCACTGATGCACTCTACCCATTTGGTGAATAGGCATTTTACTGTCAACATGTATCTGTTACCTCTTGATGACATAGTTACTGGACCAATAAAATCAATTTGTATATCTGACCATGGCATTACCATCCTCCTTTTCTGCAATGGCGCTCTATGCATTAGCGCAGTGGGTTGGAACTGTGGACAGATTAAACAACCTTGCAGTAGGTATGAACATCCTTCAACATTTGCGGTCAAAAGGCGAAGTAACGTAATATCTCATATGTTTATTTGGCACCACAATGGCCAGACGTGGGAGCATCATGGGTATGTTGAAGCATGAGACCCCTGAACTGGGTAGGCACAACCCCTTGTTGGATAACTGATTTGGAGGTTCTGATTAACAAACCATCCTGTAATTTGAATTGTGATTTGGACTTCATTAAGATTCTAAAATCTTCCTTACCAATAGAGTCATCTTTTGAGATGGGGTTGTGTTCAGGGTTTTCTATATGTTTACCTATAATGGGTTCTGTCAGGGATGCCGGGCTGCAGGGGTTAAACCTCCACCACCTACTACCTCACCCCCTCCTGTTTCTAAGTGGATGTGGGCTTTTTGAGAGCCACAGCAATTTCTCAAACCTTGGATTTAATTTGTTTGTGGGTCACACATCATCAGGAAAGAGCTGGTCCCTTACCACCTAGTCCCTATCTGGCCGACCGGGCCCCTGAAATTGCCTGTTGGACACACAGTCCCACATCCCCGGTGTCCCTTACCCCAGTAGCTCCAGCGGCCCCTTGTCCCAGAGCTCCGCTCTCTTGGGGATTGTTACCTCTTGGGGAGGGCAAGAGGTGGGGTGATTGCCGGAGGGGAGCTCCCTTGGGAACCAGAGGTTCTGGACCCCTCTCTACATACCCCACTCCCCAGTGGCCTTCCCCTGTATGTTTAGTCAGCCATAGCTCTGGCCCCCAGCCATGGATCACGTCACTTTTTGGACTATAGCAGCTGTGGACCGAGGGCTTCCCAACAAAGTGCTTCCGCTCCCCCGGGATCACCTCAAAACCACCATCCGCTGGACACTATGGGACAATGGACATCTTATCTTGATGAGATTGAGTACATAAACTGTGTGTTTTCCCAATAAAAGTCAGTTTTTGTTTCACCTGAATGCTAGTCTGTCTAGTTATTTGGGTGGGCTCCTGTTATAATCACTCTTCTCTGCTGCATAGCGGCAGGTTCCAGGTATTGGAAAAATCCTTTGGCGGAGCTATGCAGTCGGGGTAGCCAGGTCCCGTCACATTGGTTGGCAACGGTGGGATGCTTCCATCTACATGGAACGTCCAAACCACCAACTGAAGACTTCTTCGGATGGAGCAGTATGCTGGACTCCGAAAGGAAATGTTGAAAGATCTGCTGGAAGCTCGGGGGAAAACTGCCGACCATAAGTCTAAGGCGGCCATCATCAAGGAACTGATGGAGGGCAATCGGGTTAGCAAGCTAGGTAGTGAGGTAGCAACCAGAGCAGTGGATGGCCCAGTGAGGCATCAACCCAAGGGACTACAATTTCGGACCTCCAGAGGGATATCCAGTGGCTGCTGGCCCTCTATGGGACATCCTTGCCCGCTATGGTCGTACGCTGGAGGCTCTTTGGATGAAGTTCCAAGAGCTAAAAAGGCAAGAGGGGCAGCTGTTCACCGAGTGGACCCACCGGTTCACACAGTCCTTGGACTCCTGGTTTGTGGGCTGCTGTGTAACTTCCCTGGAAGAGGCTACCCAGTTCATTTTGTTAGAACATTTTTATAACAACTCCCCGATGGAGGTCTGGGACTGGGTCAAATATAAGGGGCCTACAACAGCTGACCAGGCACCAGGCCACCCCTGAGCCCCGACCAGTGACCCGCTCCGCTCCCACCCCCTCTCGCACTCTGGTGCATACTCGGTACCCCCAGACTCGGCCGATGTCTGTCCACCTCTCCGGCCCCAGCTCATCCCAGGGGTGCTATGAGTGCGGACGGGCATGCCACATAAGAAGAGAGTGCCCAGAACAGAGGTCAAGGAATCCTTCTCCGGCTCAGTGGACCAGCACTCCTGTCAAAAGTTACCAAGCTGTGGCCCCCTGCCTGTATACCGAGGACCCCACCAACTACACCGGCTGGGCTGAAGAAGAAGTGGGGGTCCTGCATGAAGTGCACCCCACAACTGACGACAATAGCCGACACCATCATCAGGACGTCTGGGTCAATGGGCAGGCAGCCCAGGGACTAAGGGACACTGGAGCTACAGTCACCCTGGTCCAGCCCCACCTAGCCCCTGCCTCCGAGCATACAGGAAGGATACTTGCAATTGGGGTAGCTGGGGGTGCCATACTAAGGATCCCCACAGTCCGAGTGCACCTGGATTGGGGTGTCGGGCCCCATGCTGTAGAAGTATTGGTCATGAACCACTTGCCTGCTGAGGTCTTACTGGGAAACGACCTCGGCCACCTTGCCTCTGCTTTTGTGGGGGATAAACCCCAGGATGTTGCTGCCATTACCACCCACCAGCAATCCAGGCGCCAAGCCACCGCATCCGATCTGGGTACCCAGGTGAGACATTCTGCCCCGACTCCTACCTTGCCCCGACCTTCTGCTCCGACTACAACCCTACCCCCTGACCAACCCTCCTGGGCATCCCCCTCTGACTTCACCCAGGAGACCTTGAGCGACCCAACCCTAGCCCCTTACCGAGAGCAAGTAGTTACTAATACTCAGGGCCCCGGGGAGGAACGTTTCCAGTGGGAGAGAGGGCTCCTGTACTGGATCTTTGAGAGGAGAAAAGGGTCGGTGCCCAAACGCCATCTGGTTGTACCGAAGAAGTTTTGGTCCGACCTGCTGTGGATAGGACATGATATTCCCCTAGCTGGACATTTGGGAATGTCCAGGACCCACCACCGCCTAACCCAGACCTTCTTTTGGCCAGGGATTACAGTAGACATTAAGGACTACTGTAAAACTTGCCCAGTGTGTCAGAAGGTAGGGAAGACAGGAGACCACACTAAAGCTCCCCTCTATCCCCTTCCCATTATTGACGCGCCCTTCAGTAGAGTAGCAGTAGACATAATTGGACCTTTGGCCCGACCTAGCCCCACTGGGAAGAAGTATATACTTACAGTGGTTGACTATTCTACCCGATACCCGGAGGCAATCCCCCTGGCCAATATCCAAGCAGAGACAGTGGCAGATGCAATGCTCCAGATATTCACCAGGGTAGGCTTACCCCGAGAAGTGATCTCTGACCAGGAAACCCAATTCACTGCGGAGATCACCCAGCAGTTGTGGAGGCTATGTGGGATAATACCCCTGCACAGTGCTCCATATCACCCCCAGACTAATGGTCTATGTGAGCGGTTTAACAGGACCTTAAAGCAGTTGCTCAGGACCTTTTCTTCCACTCACAAGGACTGGGAGACATTCCTGATGCACCTCCTCTTTGCATACCGAGAGGTGCCACCGGAATCCTCCGATTTCTCCCCATTCGAATTAGTGTATTGCTGGAAGATAAGGGGGCCCCTACACCTAGTGAGAGCCCATTGAGAGGGGCCACAGAAGAGGAAGGACCCTATGACCGTAATGCTCGTACTCGGACCTTGGCCATAGGGCAGAAGGTCTTAGCTCTGAAGCCTGTCAAAACAGACAAGCTGCAGGCCTCCTGGCAGGGGCCCTACCGGGTGGTGGAATAGCTAAATGACACCACCTACCTGGTTGCCAAATGTTCAGATGACTGAGTCCGCCTGACCTTTCATGTGAACATGTTAAAGGCATACCTGGAAAGGACCCAGGATTTGACCACCATCTGTGGAGGACTCTGACAGTCTTTCCATGCCGGAGAGGTTAGAGACTGGACAGAGCGAGCAAGTCCAGCGACTCCTCAAAGATAGACAAGATATGTTCTCCAGTTAGGGAACAAATGTTCTCTTTGTAGTTTTGGGATGTGTATTTGGTCAGAAAGAGGGGGGTTTGATTTCTGAGTCTAGCTTCAGAATCTTGACAAAATGGATTTGCATTTAGCAATGGTCTAAGCTTTTTATATAATATTGAAGTATTACCTATATTATATGATAATATATATATATATATATATATATATATATATATATATATATATATAATATATATATACAGTATATATATATCAATTAAATATCACTCACCAATACCCTGAAAGGACCCTCTCATGGAGTCTGGTCTAAGCTTTTTATATAATATTGAAGTATTACCTATATTATATGATAATATATATATATATATATATATATATATATATATATACAGTATATGTATATATATATATATATATATATATATATATATATCAATTAAATATCACTCACCAATACCCTGAAAGGACCCTCTCATGGAGTTTGTGTGAGCTATCACTTTGTGGCTGAGCTGTTATTGCTCCAAGACACTTTCACTTCACAATAATAGCACTTACTGTTCACCAGGCAGATCTATTAGGCAAGGAAATTCCCAAACTCACTAGTGGCAAAGGCGGCATCCTATGACAGTGCCACATTTAAAGTCACTGAGCTCTATAGTACAACCCATTGTACCGCCAATGTTTGTCTATGGAGAGTTAATGACTTTATGCTGGATTGTATGCACGTGTTAACAATGGGTGTGGCTAAAACACCTGAACTCCATCATTAGTTATGTACAGATATGTGTGACCATATAGTGTATGTTTAAACAGCAAAATAATACTTTTGTGTATTTTCTAAAAAGCAGAATTCACTAAACTCAGGTAAGGGGATTAAAAATGAAAAGATAAATGTATTTTACTTTTCAAAAATAAAATTTCAATCATATTTGCAAACTTGGGTAACCAGAGTTTGGAAAATAAAAAAAATCGGACATTCTAACAGAATGCAACATTTAAAAGGACATTGAACTCCTCTTGCTTTTATGAACACAATTGTGCTCATCCCATACTCCCTAGAGCAGCCAGAAACCAAATTCTGTAACCTGCAAATGAAATAGGTGGTTTAGGCAATTTGCAGCATTTCTAAAACGTTTGTTAGAGATTTTGTTTTTTGGCCTCTCTAGGGAGTTGTTTTATATCCCTTTATATCCCTTTTATACCTCCAGAGGGATATCCAGTGGCCGCTGGCCCTCTATGGCACATCCTTGCCCGCTATGGTCTTACGCTAGAGGCTCTTTGGATGAAGTTCCACGAGCTAAAAAGACAAGAGGGGCAGCTGTTCACCGAGTGGACCCACCGTTTCACATGGTCCTTGGACTCCTGGTTTGCGGGCTGCTGTGTAACTTCCCTGGTAGAGGCTACCCAGTTCATTTTGTTAGAACATTTTTATAACAACTCCCCGATGGAGGTCTGGGACTGGGTCAAATATAAGGGGCCTACAACAGCTGACCAGGCAGCCACCCGGGCTGATCAGTATTTGGATGCCAGGCGCCAGGCCACCCCTGAGCCCCGACCAGTGACCCGCTCCGCTCCCACCCCCTCTCGCACTCTGGTGCATACTCGGTACCCCCAGACTCGGCCGATGTCTGTCCACCTCTCCGGCCCCAGCTCATCCCAGGGGTGCTGTGAGTGCGGACGGGCAGGCCACATAAGAAGAGAGTGCCCAGAACAGAGGTCAAGGAATCCTTCTCTGGCTCAGTGGACCAGCACTCCTATCAAAAGTTACCAAGATGCGGCCCCCTGCCTGTACACCGAGGACCCCACCAACTACACCGGCTGGGCTGAAGAAGAAGTGGGGGTCCTGCATGAAGTGCACCCCACAACTGGCGACAATAGCTGACACCATCATCAGGACGTCTGGGTCAATGGGCAGGCAGCCCAGGGACTAAGGGACACTGGAGCTACAGTCACCCTGGTCCAACCCCACCTAGCCCCTGCCTCCGAGCATACAGGAAGGATACTTGCAATTGGGGTAGCTGGGGGTGCCATACTAAGGATCCCCACAGTCCGAGTGCACCTGGATTGGGGTGTTGGGCCCCATGCTGTAGAAGTATTGGTCATGAACCACTTGCCTGCTGAGGTCTTACTGGGAAGCGACCTCGGCCACCTTGCCTCTGCTTTTGTGGGGGATAAACCCCAGGATGTTGCTGCCATTACCACCCACCAGCAATCCAGGCGCCAAGCCACCACATCCGATCTGGGTACCCAGGTGAGACATTCTGCCCCAACTCCTACCTTGCCCCGACCTTCTACTCCGACTACAACCCTACCCCCTGACCAACCCTCCTGGGCGTTCCCCTCTGACTTCACCCAGGAGACCTTGAGCGACCCAACCCTAGCCCCTTACCGAGTAGTTACTAATACTCAGGGCCCCAGAGAGGAACGTTTCCAGTGGGAGAGAGGGCTCCTGTACTGGATCTTTGAGAGGAGAAAAGGGTCGGTGCCCAAATGCCATCTGGTTGTACCGAAGAAGTTTCGGTCCAACCTGCTGTGGATAGGACATGATATTCCCCTAGCTGGACATTTGGGAAAATCCAGGACCCACCACCGCCTAACCCAGACCTTCTTTTGGCCAGGGAATACAGTAGACATTAAGGACTACTGTAAAACTTGCCCAGTGTGTCAGAAGGTAGGGAAGACAGGAGACCACACTAAAGCTCCCCTCTATCCCCTTCCCATTATTGACGCGCTCTTCAGTAGAGTAGCAGTAGACATAATTGGACCTTTGGCACGACCTAGCCCCACTGGGAAGAAGTATATACTTACAGTGGTTGACTATGCTACCTGATACCCGGAGGCAATCCCCCTGGCCAATATCCAAGCAGAGACAGTGGCAGATGCAATGCTCCAGATATTCACCAGGGTAGGCTTCCCCCGAGAAGTGATCTCTGACCAGGAAACCCAATTCACTGCGGAGATCACCCAGCAGTTGTGGAGGCTATGTGGGATAATACCCCTGCACAGTGCTCCATATCACCCCCAGACTAATGGTCTATGTGAGCGGTTTAACAGGACCTTAAAGCAGTTGCTCAGGACCTTTTCTTCCACTCACAAGGACTGGGAGACATTCCTGATGCACCTCCTCTTTGCATACCGAGAGGTGCCACCGGAATCCTCAGATTTCTCCCCATTCGAATTAGTGTATTGCTGGAAGATAAGGGGGCCCCTACACCTAGTGAGAGCCCATTGAGAGGGGCCACAGAAGAGGAAGGACCCTATGACCGTAATGCTCGTACTCGGACCTTGGCCATAGGGCAGAAGGTCTTAGCTCTGAAGCCTGTCAAAACAGACAAGCTGCAGGCCTCCTGGCAGGGACCCTACCGGGTGGTGGAGTAGCTGAATGACACCACCTACCTGGTTGCCAAATGTTCAGATGACTGAGTCCGCCTGACCTTTCATGTGAACATGTTAAAGGTATACCTGGAAAGGACCCAGGATTTGACCACCATCTGTGGAGGACTCTGACAGTCTTTCCATGCCGGAGAGGTTAGAGACTGGACAGAGCGAGCAAGTCCAGCGACTCCTCAAAGATAGACGAGATATGTTCTCCAGTTAGGGAACAAATGTTCTCTTTGTAGTTTTGGGATGTGTATTTGGTCAGAAAGAGGGGGGTTTGATTTCTGAGTCTAGCTTCAGAATCTTGACAAAATGGATTTGCATTTAGCAATGGTCTAAGCTTTTTATATAATATTGAAGTATTACCTATATTATATGATAATATATATATATATATATATATATAATATATATATATATATATATATACAGTATATATATATATCAATTAAATATCACTCACCAATACCCTGAAAGGACCCTCTCATGGAGTTTGTGTGAGCTATCACTTTGTGGCTGAGCTGTTATTGCTCCAAGACACTTTCACTTCACAATAATAGCACTTACTGTTCACCAGGCAGATCTATTAGGCAAGGAAATTCCCAAACTCACTTGTGGCAAAGGCGGCATCCTATGACAGTGCCACATTTAAAGTCACTGAGCTCTATAGTACAACCCATTGTACCGCCAATGTTTGTTTATGGAGAGTTAATGACTTTATGCTGGATTGTATGCACGTGTTAACAATGGGTGTGGCTAAAACACCTGAACTCCATCATTAGTTATGTACAGATATTTGTGGCCATATAGTGTATGTTTAAACAGCAAAATAATACTTTTGTGTATTTTCTAAAAAGCAGAACTCACTAAACTCAGGTAAGGGGATTTAAAATTAAAAGATAAATGTATTTTACTTTTCAAAAATAAAATTTCAATCATATTTGCAAACTTGGGTAACCAGAGTTTGGAAAATAAAAAAATCGGACATTCTAACAGAATGCAACATTTAAAAGGACATTGAACTCCTCTTGCTTTTATGAACACAATTGTGCTCATCCCATACACCCTAGAGCAGCCAGAAACCAAATTCTGTAACCTGCAAATGAAATAGCTGGTTTAGGCAATTTGCAGCATTTCTAAAACGTTTGTTACAGATTTTGTTTTTTGGCCTCTCTAGGGAGTTGTTTTATATCCCTTTAAGTTGGCAGTCTTAAGCTGTATTGATCTCATGCTCTAGTCAAGGGGTTACATTGCTTCCTTAAGACTTTCTAGGTACACTAAAATCTCAGAGGGTTTTTATGTATATGAGATTCTCAAATTAATAGTAGGAGAACCTCTCTCTGGGAGGGCCACTAAATTTTGATATGTTTATAATGACTAACACAACTGAAATCAGTAGATGTCAACTATTCCTCTACAGACGTTCGCCCAGTGGTGAATAAACCATGCCAGGAAGCTGGGTCAGCTAAAAACAGTGCTCCAATAGGAATGTTTTCACTTAGCTGTGCTGCTGGGTTATCTGGATCGAAGAGAACAGCTAGACGAAGAGATAGTTTCCTGGGATGGACTTGTATTGTCTTTGTTCGATGAGTAGCAAACTTTAAGCTTTATATTTTTCTTTAACACACTTGAGTTTGGGTTGGGCTGTTCTGCTTTAAATATTTTCATTGCTTCTGTTTACGATAGAAGGAACAGGAGTTTCCATCTGAAATCAGTGGTACCACCATACCAGGCACATGATATTAAAATCTTATCATGAAGCGCTGATGTAATTTCACTGTGTTTCTAGGTACACTAGGAGTAGTACGTTGTATTTTAAGGATGTGGAAACTTTTAAAAATACTTTATTTTAAAGCCAAACAATGTTTTGTTTTAAACTATTAACCTGTCCTCAACTACCAAAGAAACACAGTGATACGTCACCTCAAGCTGAAGCTTGTAATATTTCAACATATTGAAGTTTGACCATTTCAGAATCATTTTTGCCCAAATTGAAGCTCCTTGGGATTGTTTTGTGGCGTCATCATCCCTTTAAACAAATAAGCAAGTATAATCTTAGACTTTGTAAGCCTCTCAGACCTCTTATGACGGAAGAGAATATTATTTGTTGTTTTTTTCCTCTCAGAATAGGAACATCTATTTTTAAATAATGAACGGCTAGATTACGAGTTTTTGTCGGTAAGGCTTGCGGTGCTAACCCTTAGTTTATGCTCACCGCTCACCTACAAACAACGCTGGTATTACAGGTTTTTACAAACCCGGCGTTAGCCGCAAAAAAAGTGAGCAGAGAGCAAAATTTAGCTCCACATCTCACCTCAATACCAGCGTTGCTTACGGTAGCGGTGAGCTGGCTAAACGTGCTCATGCACGATTTCCTCATAGGAATCAATGGGGCAGATTCGGCTGAAAAAAAAACCTAACACCTGCAAAAAAAGCAGCGTTCAGCTCCTAATGCAGCCCCATTGATTCCTATGGGAAACACATTTATGTCTACACCTAACATCCTAACATGAATCCCGAGTCTAAACACCCCTAATCTTACACTTATTAACCCCTAATCTGCCGTCCCCAACATCGTCGCCACCTGCATTATATTATTAACCCCTAATCTGCCGCTCCGGACACCGCCGCCACCTACATTATATTTATGAACCCCTAATCTGCTGCCCCCAACATTGCCGAACCCTACATTATATTTATTAACCCCTAATCTGCCGCCCCCAATGTCGCCACCACCTAACTACACTTATTAATCCCTAATCTTCCGCCCCCAATGTTGCTGCCACTATAATAAATATATTAACCCCTAAATCTAAGTCTAACCCTAACCCCCCTAACTTAAATATAATTTGAGACGTCTTCACCCAACCAGGCAGAAGTGGTCCTCCAGACATCCAGAAGTCTTCATCCGATCCGGGCAGAAGAGGACCTCCAGTTGGCCAGAAGTCTTCATCCAATCCGGGCAGAAGAGGACCTCCAGATGGGCAGAAGACTTCATCCATGCGGCATCTTCTATCTTCATCCATCCGGAGCGGGTCCATCTTCAAGCCATCCGACGCGGAGCATCCTCTTCCATCCGACGACTAACACTAAATGACGGTACCTTTAAGTGACGTCATCCAAGATGGCGTCCCTTCAATTCCGATTGGCTGATAGAATTCTATCAGCCAATCAGAATTAAGGTAGAAAAAATCCTTTTGGCTGATGTAAACAGCCAATAGAAAGCAAGCTCAATTCTATTGGCTGATTGGATCAGCTAATAGGATTTTTTCTACCTTAATTCCAATTGGCTGATAGAATTCTATCAGCCAATCGGAATTGAAGGGGCGCCATCTTGGATGACGTCACTTAAAGGTACCGTCATTTAGTGTTAGTCGTCGGATGGAAGAGGATGCTCCGCGTCGGATGGCTTGAAGATGGACCCGCTCCGCTCCGAATGGATGAAGATAGAAGATGCCACCTGGATGAAGACTTCTGCCCGTCTGAAGGTGCTCTTCTGCCCAGATCGGATGAAGACTTCTGCCCAACTGGAGGTCCTCTTCTGCCCGGATCGGATGAAGACTTCTGGCCGTCTGGAGGACCACTTCTGCCCGGTTGGGTGAAGACGTCTCAAGGTAGGGTGATCTTCAAGGGGGTAGTGTTAGGTTTTATTAAGGGGGGAATGGGTGGGTTTTAGAGTAGGGTTGGGTGTGTGGGTGGTGGGTTGTAATGTTGGGGGGATTGTATTTTTTTTACAGGTAAAAGAGCTGATTACTTTGGGGCAATGCCCCGCAAAAGGCCCTTTTAAGGACTATTTGTAATTTAGTATAGGGTAGGGATTTTTTTTATTTTGGGGGGCTTTTTTTATTTTATTAGGGGGATTAGATTAGGTGTAATTAGTTTAAAAAACTTGTAATTATTTTATTATTTTCTGTAATTTAGTGGTTTTTTTCGTACTTTAGTTTATTTAATTTAATTGTAATTAATTGTAGTTAGTTTAGGGAATTAATTTAATTATAGTGTAGTGTTAGGTGTAATTGTAACTTAGGTTAGGGTTTATTTTACAGGTAAATTTGTACTAATTTTAACTAGGAAGTTATTAAATATTTAATAACTATTTAATAACTATTCTACCTAGTTAAAATAAATACAAACTTGCCTGTAAAATAAAAATAAACCCTGAGGTAGCTACAATGTAATTATTAGTTATATTGTAGCTAGCTTAGGGTTTATTTTATAGGTAAGTAGTTTTAAATCGGAATAATTTATTTAATTGTAGTAATTTTATTTAGATTATTTTAAATTATACTTATGTTATGGGGGTGTTAGGGTTAGGGTTATATTTAGGTGTTAATAACTTTAGTATAGTGGCGGCGACATTGGGGGCGGCAGATTAGGGGTTAATAAATGTAGGTAGGTGTCGGCGATGTTATGGATGGCAGATTAGGAGTTAATAAAATTTAACTAGTGTTTGTGAGGCGGGAGTGCAGCGGTTTAGGGGTTAATATATTTATTACAGTGGCGGCGATGTCCGGTCGGCAGATTAGGTGTTAAAAAATGTATTTAAGTGTTTGCGATGTGCGGGGGAGGGCCTCGGTTTAGGGGTTAATAGGTAGTTTATGCGTGTTAGTGTACTTTTTAGCACTTTAGTTAAGAGTTTTATGTTACGGCGTTAGCCCATAAAACTCTTAACTACTGACTTTTAAATGCAGTAGGAGTCTTGACAGGAGAGGGTGTACCGCTCACTTTTTCCAAGACTCGTAATACCGGCGTTAGGAAAATCCCATTGAAAAGATAGGATACGCAATTGACGTAAGGGGATTTGCGGTATGCTCGAGTCGCGGAAAAAAAGTGAGCGTTACACCTGTACCTGCCAGACTCGGAATACCAGCGGGCGTTAAAAAGCAGCGTTGGGACCTCTCAACGTGGCTTTTTAAGGCTAACGCAAGACTCGTAATCTAGGCGAAAGTATTTTGATTTTTTTCATATCCACTTTCAGCTTCAGCATAGAAAAAAATATTTTAATCTAACCTGAATGTTCACATTATGACACTGGTTTTCAAACCTGTTCTCAGGCCTCCCTAACAGGCCACATTTTGAGGATCACTAAACTGGAGCACAGGTGAAATAATCAGCTGATTAGTAAACCTAGTTATTTTACCTGCTCTCATTCAAGGTAATCCTGAAAACCTGTCCTGTTGGGGATGCCTGAGGAAAGGTTTGAAAACCAGTGCCTTATGAGAATGAAGATTTAACTCCTGTGAACACTAATTCTTAAAGGAACAGTAAAGTCAAAATTAAACGTTCATGATTCAGATAGTGCATGTAATTTTAATCAGTTTTCCAATTTTCTTCTGTTATCTAATTTTGTATATTCTCTTGGTATCCTTTGTTGAAAAACATACCTAGGTAGACTCAGGGACAGCATTGTACTTCTGTGAACTAGCTGCTGATTGGTGCTTGCACAGATATGTCATTGGCTCACCCAATGCGTTTAGCAAGCTCCCAGTAGTGCATTGATGCTTCTACAATAAAGGATACCAAGAGAATTAAACAAATTTGATAATATAAGTAAAGCGGAAAGTTGTTTAAAATAACATTGAAATGAATCATGAAAGAAAAATGTTGGGTTTCATTTTCCTTTAAAACACATTACATTTTAGTTATTGTAATTATAAGCCCAGTTAGGAAACATTTTTTTCTTTAACTTGCTAGATCAACCCACAGAAGGAGGGAGTTTGTTATCAGTATGATCAACTTTTTCTCATGCACTAGCATTTACCCCCAACCCTCACACGCACACACGTTATACCCAGATATGTATTCTCACTTTTACGGCTAATGACAAGCAAAGTCAGTGATTGCAATAGCAGTAAGGAGCAGTAAAGGGACAGTCTACAACTTAGTTGTCTTAATGTCTTACGTTAGATTAAGCTGCAAATAGTCTCCTGCACCCCTTTCGATATCATGCAGCAGGAATAGTAAAAAAGTTATTTTAAAATGAATATTTTTTTTCTTGCCACTTTGAAATGGCTGCCAAGCTCCACCCACTAATGACATCACGATCTGTGTTGCATTAAAGGCTCACTAGTTACAAAAGACTCACTAGTTGGTTTCAACAGACTGTCAATACTATTCAGCAGAGTGCATAGACGCAGCTCCAGCTGGTGGAGCTTGGCAGCCATTTCAAAGTAGCCAGAAACAATATTAATTTTAAAATAACTTTTTTACTGTTCCTGCTGCATAACATAGAAAGGCGTGAAGGTGGCTATTTGCAGCTTCATTTAAGGTAAAACTTTAAGATGACTAAAGTTTAGACTGTTCCTTTAAATTAGGTGTGGATATTAATATGAGACCAAAATATGTTTTTTAACAGACCTTTTTATTAAATTCTTATTAATTAACTGTGTAGAATTGGTGCTAAATCGACTTAAAGGGGCACTGTACCCAAAAATTTTCTTTCGTGATTCAGATTGAGCATGACATTTTAAGCAACTTTCTAATTTACTCCTATTATCAAATTTTCTTCATTCTCTTGGTATCTTTATTTGAAATTCAAGAATGTAAGTTTAGATGCTGGCCCATTTTTGGTGAATAACCTGGGTTGTCCTTGCTGATTGGTGGATAAATTCATCCACCAATAAAAAAGTGCTGTCCAGAGTACTGAAACAAAAAAAGCTTAGATGCCTTCTTTTTCAAATAATGATAGCAAGAGAACGAAAAAAAATTGATAATAGGAGTAAATTATAAAGTTGCTTAAAATTGCATGCTCTATCTGAATTACAAAAGAAAAAAATTATGTTCAGTGTCCCTTTAACTGCCGGTACAAGACAAAGGCTTCTTCCCTCTCTCTAATACTTCAAATGTGTGAACGTTATAGCACTTACATTTTTATATTTGTCTGTTATGAAGCAGTTTCCAGTTTGTGTTTAATATTCCTTTAAAATGAAAGCCATATCCTTAGAAGAAAAAGAAAGAAGATATATATACAAGGCTGTATTATTTCCAAGAGCATTTTGTAGAAGATTATCGTTCCCCAATGACTCTATACTGTTAACAACTATAGAAGATATAAAATACATATGTGATAAATCGCTCCAGCTAGAAACATAATCACCAGAGACCTCCTATATTCAGTTTATAGGTAAAAAGAAGACAAAATGTTTTTCCCTGATTCCAGAACCCTCTCCAGATCTTCTCATTGTATAAGACCATAACTTCAGCAAAATTAGCATTGGCCTACATTTGCATTAGAGATCTATATTTTGGTGAATTTAGAACTCATTGGTTTCAAATCTGTAGATATTTCTCCAATATATCAATAGAAAGTTTGGATGTTCTGATGTAGCTAATCTTATTTATAGTCTGAAGAAGGGATCTGCCTTTTTACTATTCATAAAGAACATCTAACTAGAATGCTCATCAAGGTAATCCGTTTGGTAATGTTTGTTGAAACCAGGTACAGACTTAGTAATTTAGTGCAAAGTGGTATCTAAAACGGTGGAGCTAAAGCTAATTTGCAAACTCTAGTAATCTGTGGACAAGTTCCACCTTCAATAGCAATAGGAGCCACAGTCAGATAAATATTGCTTGTTCATTGGTTGCAGATCCCAGAAAATTTTACTTCAATTTCATTCTTCTCATTATTATAAATAAAAGTGTGCAGTATTACAGTAAACCTTTAATACGGAATGTGCACACATGTGAAAGAGTCAGCATTCTTCTTTACTTATGTATTTATGAACAATGGAAATATCCAGCCAGTGGAAAATTCCACATATTTATTTACTTTTATTATTATTATTGTGTTTCATTAATAGAGAGCTTACATATTTTGTAGTACAATAAAAGAGCAGAATAAATGTATTATGACAAGAGCAATCCAATTCACATACTGATATAATATACAATAGCTCTGTTCCCATGGAAACTTAATATCCAGGTGGTCAGTTTGGATAATACTGAGAGGAGGTAAAGCTTATTTCTTGGCTAACTGTGGTCTTATGAAGGATATTCCCAGTAGTGGACCTACTCAACAGAGGGCCAAGGTGCCAAAAAATGCCACAAGGTAACTCAATAGTAATAATATACATGCTGCTCTGTATAATAATTTGAGTATAAATAGATAGATGAGGCTGCACTAATAAAAGACTCCCCTGGGGTGTTTATTGTGTTATTTTAATGGGATAAGTGTTATGCTTTTATAAATTGGATGGTTTTCATGATGTTTAATTATAGAAATACTGGGGAAAGTCTAAGAGGAATAGTTAGTTCCACGTCATTGATTCCGTTTTTTTCGGTGGTTCTGGTAGAGAGGAATTAAAAGTAGAGGGCTGGATGGGGAGTATTTTGAGACTAGAGCAGATATATATGGAGAAGTACTAGTGAGAAAGTAGTTGATTAGGACATTCCCTTTGTTAGTTTAACAAACATTGAAATAGGATACTTGCCACAGGGTCTAGCGTCATGATACCTGGTCTGAACAGCCAGACTGAGATGTGGCCTTAAATGTCTGGTTAGTTTGCTTAAAGGGACACTAAAGTCAAAATTAAACTTTTATAATTCAGTTTTTAAAGACTTTCCAAATTTACTTATATTGTCAAATGTTGCACATTTTCTGAGGCTCCAGCTCCTACTGAACATGGGCACAAGTTTACATGGTATACATATACTAGTCTGTGATTGAGTGATGGCTGTCACATGATACAGGGGCCAGCAAATGGGGGGAAAGTAAATTTGTCTGAAAAAAATCCACTGCTTATTTGAAATGCAGAGTAAGTGTTATTGCATTGTCTTTTATTATGCATTTGTTAATTATGCAATTCTACTGTATTTAGCAATTGTTATATTACAGAAGAATCTAAGGTATTCTTTCACTCTGATCAAAACCTCTTACTTTAAAAAGAGGATAGAGAACAAAATATCTATGAAAGATCATCTGCATAAATAGTTTGAGTGTGAACATATTTCACCTGTGTCTAAGATGGCAAAATGTAAAATGGCTATACAGTTAAAACTAAAGGATCAGAGCAGCTGACTCCTATTTTTAGTTCCTCTGGTTCAAATACCATTTAGATCTTTTTTACGCAGTAATATGTCAGATCTCATTTGGAAAAGTCTTATTCAAAGGCATTGACAGTTTAGGTATTGTAACGTCTGTGGAGAAACCATTAGGCTCAATAACTATTTATATTGTCAGATTTGTTAATCATTTCAATGATACTTTTGAAAGTTTTATTACAGTATGATGCAGTGTTTGGTAAAGACATAGGGGCCGATTTATTAAAGTGCGGACGGACATGATGCGATGTAGCATATCATGTCCGCCGTACATTGATAAATGTCGACAGCATACACTGTTGGCATTTATCATTGCACAAGCAGTTCTTGTTAACTGCTTGTGCAATGCCTCCCCCTGCAGATTTGCGGCCAATCATCCGTTAGCAGGGGGTGTCAATCAGCCCAATCATATAGGATCGTGCGGATTGATGTCCGCAGCCTCAGAGCAGGCGGGCAAGTTATTGAGCAGTGGTCTTTAGACTGCTGCTTCATAACTGCTGTTTCAAGTGAGCCTCAAGGCTCACGCAGATACAGGGGCATCAAGATCCATTTGGAGCTTGTTAATTCGGCCCCACAGAATGTAACATTGGCAGGTTTGCCAAAATATTAATATCGCCATTTATGACCATTTTATAACCAGTCAAGAAAAAATACCATAAAAGAGGAGACTGTTACTATTGTGTCCAAAAAAACAGTGATGGAAAAGTAAATAAAGGATTTCCTAGCTCTAGTTATTCCTACTAAAGTGATTTAAAAAATTGAATTTTTATTCTGATTAAAGAGAATAAACACCTTTATAGTACCCACTACTAAGGTGCACAGCGATTTAGTGGGTACTATAAAGGTGTTTATTCTCCTATTTTTAACTTTAATCAGAATAAAAATTCAATTTTTTAAATCACTTTAGTATGAATGAGTGCTATATTAAACCCTTAACCTTAGGTTCCCTTACCTGTTAATTTTACTTATGTATACTGAAGGGTAGCACCGGATTCATTATCCATTTATTCCTCTACACACTATATCTAGTGCCAGTCCTCTAATTCATATCCTAGCTCTAGTTATGTCATTTTATCAAAAAGACATTAGAAAAAGCATTTTTAAAAGCATTTAAAACTGCAATTTTACTGGAAATATTTGGAGGACTTTTCTGATTCAGAGCAGCACAGAGATACACTCCTTGAAAGTCATAGAGGAAAATGTGTTCCTGGTCTTCTATGTGGCAGCTAATCAGAGGCACTAATCTAGGGGGAAATTATACTCTGACTGTAACATTACTGTATACCTAATTTCAAGATACCCAGAACATGCACTTTAGGTTACCAAACAATGATTAGGGATGAGAAAATCACATCTCAGAGGTAAATTATAATGAATAGAAATAAATTATATCTGTATTGCAATGGTTTCCCCCAGAATATGCATATTTGAGAATGTAAACTCTGCTTTGAAAGTGATAGTAAATACTAAAAGTGTATACTGTATATGTGAACTATCACTATTTACGAATGTTAAAAATGTTTTTGATTTACATGAAACACCTCCCATCCCGTTAAAATATTGCAAGATCTAAGCTTCTGCTGGCTGCCTCCTTATCTCTGATCTTTTGAAAGAATTGCATTTCAGGCAATTAGTGCTGACTCTTAAATAACTCCACGTGCGTGGGCACAATGTTATTTATATGAAACACACATGCCCTCTAGTTGTGAAAAACTGTCAAATGCATTCAGATAAGCGGCCTTCAGGGGCTTAGAAATTAGCATATGGGCCTATCTAGCTTTAATTTTCAACTAAGAATACCAAGAAAAGAAAGCAAATTTTATGATAGAAGTAAATTAGAAAGTTGTTTAAAATTGCATGCCCTATCTGAATCATGAAAGTTTAATTGGACTTTATTATCCCTTTAAAGTGATGGTAAATCCTAGCGTTTGTGAAACACTAGGATTTACCATTGGAACAAATAAATGGGACTTTCAGTCATGAAGTATAAAATACTTCATGCTGAAAGTTCCTTTATTAGTTTGAAGCGTTCGCGGCACTGAGCTCTTCAAGCAGCCAACGTCAGAACGCTATTTTGCTGAGCGGTGACGTTTCCACCTCTTAGCAAATAGCTGTGCGGCCCAGCTGGCGTCAAACCGGATAACCTACACGGCTATTGGCTAAGAGGTGGAAACATCACCTTTCAGCAAATTAGCGTTCTGCCGTGGGCTGCCTTAGGCTTTCAGCGCGGCGAACACTTCAAACAAATAAAGGAACTTTCACATTAATTATTTTATACTTCATAACTGAAAGTCCCCTTTATTTGTTTGAATGGTAAATCCTAGCGCTTCACAAACATTTACCATCACTTTAATAACACACAGTAATTTGTTTTATCAGTGTGGTAGATCATTTTGAAGTGTCCCTAATTGACCACGGCAAAGGCTATAAGGCATGGAATACTCAAGATGTTTTTTAAGTGGCTTGTCCGGACTGTAAAACAATGGTTTAATACCTTTAAAAAACATTTATCTTGTATGCAGACCTCTTCTAATGTGGTGCTTAATTATTGATATATACTCTGCATATATAGAAAATATTAACAATAATATGTCAACCTTTTTTTTAGCACAAATACAGGTAATAAATCAAATTGAATACAAGATTGTGTTTTGTTTAGTCTGTTTAATAAATCAGTATTTATCTTTACCATGAATTAGTGTAATTATATAACAAATGTGGTGGCACCTTACAAATAATTCAGAATAATATGCAAACATGAGCAATTATATCAGTAAAATAGATTTCATATGGACAAATAGTGTGTTTATATATCTAAATTCTGTACATCTTGTTTAAAAATGTAAAATAGCGAAGAAATTACATTTGTATTGCAGTTCCCAAATGGACACAATCTTCTTAAAGGGACATACAAACCAAACATTTTTCTTTTAAGATACAGATAAAGCATACAATTTAAACAACTTTCTAATTTACTTCTAGTATCAATTTTGTGTTGTTCTTTTGGTATCCTTGGTTGAAGGATCACTACTGGGAGCTAGTTGAACACATCAAGTAAGCCAATTACAAGAGGCATATATTTGCAGCCACCAATCAGCAGCTAGCTTCCAGTAGTGTTTTACTGCTCTTGAACCTACCTATGTATTCTTATCAATAAAGAATACCAAGAGAAGGAAGCAAATTAGATAATAAAAGTGATTTGAAAAGTTATATAAAATTGCATGCTCTATGTAAATCATGCATGAAAAATTTTGGGTTTTATATCCCTTTAAAGGGACAGTCTATTCTAGAATTTGTATTGTTTAAAAAGATGGATAATTTCTTTAATACCTATTCCCTAGTTTTGCATAACCAATAAAATTATATTATTAAACTTTTTAACTCTATGATGACCTTGTATCTAAGCCACTGCAGACTGCCCCCTTATTTCAGTTCTTTTGACAGACTTGCAATTTAGCCAATCAGTGCTGACTCATAAATAACTCCACAGGACTGACCATATATCTATATGGCCCACATGAACTAGCACTGTCTAGCTGTGAAAAGCTGTCAAATTTCACTGAGTTAAGAGGCAGCCTTCAAGGGCTTAGAAATAAGCATATGAGCCTACATATTTTTAGCTTTCAACAAAGAATACCAAGAAAACAAAGCAAATTTGATGATAAAAGTAAAATTGTTTAAAATTGCATCCCCTATCTGAATTATTAAAGTTTAATTTTAACTAACAGTCCCTTTAATTACATATAAATCAAGGTTATCTAATCAAAGACCATAAACGAAAACACAGGCAGCTGCACACTTAAAGTGTAAGCTTGCCTATAAAAATCAGACATGAGGTCTTTGTTGGTGTTAAGTCTCTATGGCAAACACAATCTCATGCATTTTACATTAGGACGGACAAATAATAAAATAGTATATTATATATAAAAATGGTGAGCAAGCATCTGTGAATCCTTGCGCAGGTTACAAATTGATTTGAACAATACAATATTTCATATTTTAATGATATTGCGTACAATTTTACATTCAGTGTTTTTGATAGAAAATCATCAGTGGGTGTGGGCAATACTCTCATAACTGAATTACTTGATTTCACTGCTGCATATACATGAATAAGTCATATAAATGTACATATAAGGGCACATTTTATTTCTTTCTTTCTTTTTTACACGTTTTACACATTTTATTCTTTAGTATCTCATTTCCAGTATGTCTTATACTGTTCACATTTTAACTTTAACAAATGTAAGATATACATATACTTTATTTAACACATTTATTATGTAATTTAAACACATGCTCGGAGTGTTCTTAAAAAATGTTTTTATGTAATTTTGAAATGATGGAATAACTGAAATATTGCAAATAAAAACACAAGTACACAAGTCATATTAATGCCTTCCAGAAGAAAATAAAGCTAAAAAAGATAAATGCAGAATTTACAACACGGTGGCATTTTACATATTAAGCAGAATTTGTATTTATAGAAGAGAGTATCTTTTGAACTATAAATTACATTGTCAAGTTTAGACAAATCAACTTTTATCTGAGAACATTGAATCAAATTGATATTCCCAAGTTATGGTTGAAGTGCAAGATCGACTTCTATGTGATACATCCACAGAGAACGTTGGAGAATATAAATCCAGATGAATTACTGCTTTTGATAAAAACGACACTCTGTAAATGTAAAAAACCTAAAGGGAAATGCGCCTAAGGAAAAGTGTTTGCTCTACAAATCAGATGAGCAGTGGTTTCCCTAAACATATACAGTATGTATTTATGTTAGAGCCAGCAATGCTTGACGCACCGATTTACACAGGAGCATATGTCTACTTACCCTGCACATGGGCACCATATAACTACAACCAGTATTGAAAAATAATTTATTAAAGGGACAAAAAGTAAAAATTAAACATTCATGATTCAGATAGAGCATGCCATTTTAAACCACTTTCCAATTTACTTCTGTTATCAAATTTTCTTGGTTCTCTTGGTATTTTTTATTGAAGAGTAACACTAGGTAGGCTCATAAAAACTCAGGAGTGTGCACGTGTCTCTAGTACTTTATGGCAGCAGTGTGTTGTAACATCGTGTAACAAAGTAAAAAGATACCAAGAAAATGAAGCAAATTTAAAAACAGAAGTAAATTGGAAACTTGTTTAAAATTGCATGCTCTATCTGAATCATGAAAGTTTAATTTTGACTTTACTGTCCCTTTAATAAGTCTTTAAAACAAGCAACATGTTCTCAGCTGCATGGGCTGTTTCATCAGGCTACATAAGCTTTGGTTTGCAGTAACTTACACCTCAATGTGGGTGTAATAGGGAACTCATTATAGAATTAATGTCTGGAAGATGCTGTATAACCTTATGATAAGTACCTTGAAGGGGTTAAATCTGTTAAAATTACGCATTGGGTTTCTACACTCTTACTCTACATATATATCTGAGCTTAGAGCTGTCAATATGTGTTGATTAAAGTGTATGAGTATATTGTACTTGTGGTGACATAGCTTACAGATTTTATCCCTGGAATATTCACATAGCTGTTTTTAAAATCCCTATACCCCAGATACCCCTTTGTCTCTTAGGCTAGGTGTTTAGTCTAGGTTTTAAAGACACTCCCATATAGTCTTTGACTGGCATTTGGCTGGCATATGATAGGCCAAACTCTTTTGAATTAAGCATAAAATTGGGAACCAAACTCTCTCTCTCTCTCCCTCCCTTCTTATCCTGCTCCTGACTGGTTCCAAATAAATTCTTTGGAAATAATGGAGACCCTTTATAGTGTTTATTTCACTTAATTTAGTTGTAATGGTCTAGTGGTTTTTACCATAGAATTATATTTAGTATTACATTAAAAATATATTTAGTAATATAATTAAAATATCCAGATCAATTAATAACCACAGTACTACTCATATATTCTATAGCTATTGGAGTGACTATATATATATATATATAGTTATTGTACCAAGGCTACTTTTTTACATCTGTCAGTTTGGAGCAGACACCTCATCTTTAATTGCTTGGAAGTTGGATTATGTACCCAAAATAAATACAGTTACATATAACCAATTATCAGAATATGCTAAACAGGAGGGCACTTAAATTGAAATATAGATAAATAATGCCCAAAAAGCAAAAACAATTTATGTAAACCCAAATATCAAGGGGATGGAAACTACTCAGATTGGTTTCAAATATCCCCCGGCTCTGACATCATTGTCCAGCCCACAGGCTAACCAAAGGTCATAATCTACAAAATAAACAAACATGGTTAACAAACATAGAGAGCGCCATACAGTTTATCACATAGGACATATTCATCAAAGTAGTACACTTCTACCAATTGTCACACGGATTCCAACACCAAACAAATAGTGCCTATAGGCAGGCTGAGGATTCTGGCAACTGCTACAGCAATATGCAGGTACAAAACAGGTGCTTGTAAAAATGACTTACTAAAACAATGCATATAATCACATAAAAGAGAATAGTGTAATGGTTCGATCTTGATTTATATCTCATGTGTGATACACTATGTAGTACACTTCTTGTTTCGTTACTTTATATACCTAATTTTTATGATTAGCAATTGGGGGTTCCCCTTAATATACTCTAATTTATATAAAGACTAATAAAAAGGTTTTGTATGCTTGCAATTGTGTGATTATGAGACTTTTCCAGTTTTATTATACTTTTCATTGCAATCAATTAGAATAGACACGTGAATATATGGTATGCAGGTTTGGGGATGAATTTTGCTTAACCATAAGAAAATAGGCCAAGGAACACTGTTAGAAAATAGGTTTTCAAGAGGTCAAGGCTATTCATTTTTAAATTTTAAAAATCCTTTAAAACCTGCTTAGAAAAGTGTACTGTGCAGAAATTATCTAAGCATTGCTAATCCCCCCAAAATAATTTATTTTCTTATATTTATTTCACAAATGGCTTTTTATTTCAGGCATCTGTGTTTTTATATTGTTGATTTACACTTTATTTACATATTCAACATCAAATCATGACCTCTTTTTCTAGTATTTCTATCTTCTCTCTAACACAGTCACCTGTCATTCCTCTATCTGCTACCACACACTTCCTTATAGTAATACACCTGTAGGAAATTCAAGCATTTTTTTTTACACTGTCAATCAACGTTTGACTCTTATAACCCATATACAGTATATTCAATTTAGGCAAAAAAGTATGTGGTGTCATTTCCTCTCCTTAGTATGAATCCAAGCGTTGTTGTCGTGTTGTAATCCAGTCACTCATATGAAGAAAGAGGTTTGGTGAAACCCTGGTGTTGTGAAGTAGCCGTTAGCTGATTGGTCACGGCCTGATTCACAACACCAGCTGCTACACCCTACCGAGGTCTTAGTAATGCTGGTGTCTCTCTTGTGACTCTTCCTTTTGATATATAGATATTGATGCTCAGACTCTGTATGAAAGACAAAAAAAACAGTTTCTGTTGTAAAATATATCAGTCTGGTACACAAGAAAATTCAGTTTGATTCTCATCTGATCAACAGTTTAAAGGGACATGAAACCTATTTTTCCCCATAATTCAGATATAGTATACAGTCAGTGTTAATTTGTTCTTTTGGATAGATAGATAGATAGATAGATAGATGGATAGATAGATGACGGATGGATGGATAGATAGATATATAGATAGATGATTTATAGATAGATAGATAGAAAGATAGATGATAGACAGACAAATAGATAGATAGATAGATAGATAGATAGATAGATAGATAGATGATAGACAGACAGACAGACAGATAGATAGATAGATAGATAGATGATAGATAGACAGAAAAGCAAGGAGACAGTGACAGACAGATAGATAGATAGATAGATAGATAGATGATAGATAGATGATAGATAGACAGATAGATAGATAGATAGATAGATAGATAGATAGATAGATGATAGATAGATGCTAGATAGATGATAGATAGACATATAGATGGATGATAGATAGATAGATAGATAGATAGACAGAAAAGCAAGGAGACAGTGACAGACAGACAGATAGATAGATAGATAGATAGATAGATAGATAGATAGATAGATAGATAGATAGATGATAGATAGATAGACAGATAGATAGATAGATAGATAGATAGATAGATGATAGATAGATAGATAAATAGATAGATAGATAGACAGACAGAAAAGCAAGGAGACAGAGTGACAGACAGATAGACAGAAAAGCAAGGAGACAGAGTGACAGACAGATATTGTAATATTCAGTACTCAGAAGCTGGAATGTATATTGTCCAGTTAGATATTTACTAATAGACTATACGGAACCTTTCAGTTGAGCATTTTTATTCTGTGCCTTGGAGACAGACATAATTCACATGACTAAATGACTCTGCATGTTGGAACTAATGAGGCGTGTAAAGGAAATAAAACATTTGCAATTCAAGAAACATAAACTAAAAGATTAGCATTTTAAAATGTGTAATCCTTACATCTAGCAAAAATAAACCCATTAAGCATATTATACAGGTTGATTTATTCAGTGTAAAGCATTGTAAAAAAAACAAAACAACCCCCCCCCCCCCCTCCTCAGAAATAGAAATTCAAGTTTATGGTAATTTTCCTGCAGCATCTAACATAGAACTATCCTTGTTTAACACAAGTGAGTGCAAGCTGCATAAACCTGTTGTCTCTGTAACTAGCTTATTAATGCATGTTTAAGTCTGGAGATTTTTTGTATACAAAGTATAGGGTGGTACTAAATGAGCATGTTTATATTGCTTTATTGATACCCTTTTCTTCTACACCTGCAGTTTTTGTGTAAGCTGTAAGAAGTTCTCTAAGCTTGGGAGATTCTCTAAGAAATCTCACCAGTACTATGAAGTTCATCAAAAGTCTCTAAAGGCTGTTTTTACCTTGAGAAAAGTCTCACAAAGGGAGGTTCCTTGTATTTAGGTATGTAAAAATGACACATACATTATAATAGAGCTCTCAAAAAACATAAATCGTCATTTAAAAATCGTATAAAACCAATAAATGAAATATAGAAATAAAAATGTAGTAAAAATTGTTACAAAAATTGCTCTGCAAAAAAAAATCATATTTTATGGAAAAATTTTAATTTGTATTGAAATTGCGCAGGAAAAAATAAATCGATTTATCGTGATGGGTAGAAATCCTAATAAAACTGTGGAGCACATTAAAAAAATGCTGTACAATTTGTATTCATATAATGAAATTCAAAGCGTATTGTTTTCCTAATTGTAAAATGAGTTTCCCTGTCTCTGCTAGTGGGCTGATCAGGGGCATCTCATGGGCATAGCTGAACTTTCTCTTTCATGTATGGCATATTCTATAAACATTTCTCCCTGCAGATCTCGCTAAAAGGTAGCAAGATTGTGTAAAAGTACAACAGATAAAGGGTCATTGCCGGATTGCTCCCACAGAGAATGTACCTTCAGTAGATTGTGATAATGTTTAATGAGCCCACAAAATCATGGTTTTCTTAAATCCATTAGCTTTCACGGCCTCACACGAATCTTCTTCAGATGTAGAAAATACCTTGAAAGCTTATGGAATAAAAAACCTTGATTTTGTTGGTCCATTAAAAGGTATCACAGTCTACTAAAGTAACAAAGTAAAAATACAATAACACTTCACACCATACCAGAAAAAAAACTGTATAGTAAAATAGTGGCTATTGTAAGTTACCATACACTGAAAGCAGAGTAAATGTATGTGTATTGGCTGCAGGATTTAAAGGGACAGTAAAGTCAAAATTTCACTTTATTTGATTGGATAAAGCATGAAAAGTTAACCATCTGTCCAATTTTACTTCTGTTATTTATAATCATAGGTGAGCTGAGGAGTTTGCATGTGTGTATAGCCATCTGGCAGCAAGGTTTGCTATGTTGTTTAGATCCATGTTATACATAGTAGTAGACAGTGCTGCCAGATGGCTAGGCACACCTAGCTCACCTAAGATTATTAATGAACAAAGGATGTAAGGAGAACAAAGTCAATTTGATAATACAAGCACATATAAAAGTTGTTTTTAATCACATACTCTATCTGAATCATGAAAGTTACATTTTTACTTTAAAAGCAAGTTCCATTTGCTTCTATGAGAGCTATTTAATAACTTGCAGGAAAAGCCTATATTTTTAGAGAATTCCCTGAAGGCAGCCCCATGGGAGAGTGTCATGAGTGCTTTTTCCCATCTTGCTATGAGAAGTTTTGATAATCGGGCCCTAAGCATGAAACCAGAAACTGTGAAAGCTACAAGATAATACATTTATATTACAGGGTTGAGTTACATGTTCATGTGCCATATTTCATCAGGTCACCTCACCTGCCTATTGGTAATAAAATTACTACTTATATATATATATATACTTGAAGAAGATACACTATGCAGAAGTTTATTTATACTTAATTAGCTACACCGAAGATAACCACACTCAAAGCTTTTAAAGGGTGAGTCATTGGACAGCAAAATAATGTATATTTTGATAACAGTATGGATGTTTTAAATGTAATTAAAGAATTTACTTTGTATGCAGATATTTTTTCAATTAAATTATTATTGTTGATATATACTATGCATATGTGTATATATGACTTTAACTCCGGCTTTTATAGGTTACATAGAAATTAAAATTAATTTAAATATATCATGCAGTATGAGAAACATTCTAATTGACTTCTGCTATTAAATACATATATACACATACATACATTTTTAGTAAGTTTTCAAACTACTTAAAAGCCCCTTTAACCACAACTGGTCAGTATCAGTCATGCAGTCCATTAGCAAGATACAATTGTGTGTATATTAGTATATATCTTCCAAGTGGATGTTCTGCACATAACTCCTAACAAGTATTCCTCATCCTGGGCCTGATATTCAAAATCTCGCCGCTCAGGCCATATATTCTAAGAAGCCTCTTCGGTACGGCACGGCCCTTAAAAATTTAGAAAAACAAAATGTATCTTGAGAAATGTTTCTGTTGCTATGTATTCCTCCTGTATGTGTTTGTAAATTTTGTCCTGTCTCTTGCAAATTTTATATCATTGCTTTATTTAAATGAATTGTATCCATGGACAGCGCTGGGCAATATGTTGGCGCTTCATAAATAAAGTATTATAATAGTAATAATATCTAGTGTTCTTTATGTGAAACAGTGACTCCTACATTACAATACAAGGTCTAAAAAAACCTCAAAGATTTTGTGTGATTTATCTCAATGCCAGTGAGGGTTTTATTATTAGGCCCCCTGTGAGATACAAATGGGAACTCTGTCCCACAGTTCCTCTGTGCCCTCAGCATTTCCTGATTTTGATGCTCCATGTTAGCCTAGCCACAAAGTTGTCCAAACCCTGCTCTAGATTACCCACTCCATGCTTCCAGTATCTTCACACAACATTAACCAAAGCCCACTCTTTTACCACGAATGTATGGCACCAGACAATCTTTTCCAATTTCCCAGTACACAATGTAGGGAGGTGCAGAAAAGTCCCTTAATGAGTAACTTATAAGGCCTTGTATTTTTACTATAGACATTTTAAAGTCTCAGTTTATTTGATGCAATTGTAATAGTAAAACCATGAACTAATAGATCATGATGTCTTCACTTGATAAAATGGCTCAGCAATAGAAAGGTTAATGGAAACCACTTGTCTGTTACATCTTTATGTTCCTGAGAGTTAATCCAGGCCAACTCAATTGCCTGGTGAATGTCACACTGTGTGTGACATCCAACTAAACTGCTTTGCTAATCCTGTTTTATCAGCTTTGTTGCCTTGTCTGCCCATATCCAATAGTATAAAACCTTGGTGTAGGTTCTTTTTTTCTTTTGCCAACAATCTTTCTTCTTCCCTATGGTTTCAATTAAATGACTTGAGTGGGGAAAATGCAATCTGGACATCTGCCAATGTCCTTCAGACACAATGCCAAGGAGTTTAATTGCATGCCGTAGGCCTGTAAACCATTTTAGGAAGCCCACCTAGCAAGCCAGCTAAATTTACAGCATCAAAGTACTGTAACAACAAAACTTCTTAATTATTCTTAATATTTAATCACTTATTAGCTTTTTTGCCAATTAGGGAAAAAAAATGATTGTATTACCTGCAGGATTTAACTGTCTTGTTTACAGCTTACTGGACTCCTTGACATTAATCATTAGAAATGACAGATTGCTTCTTGAACTAACTTCCTGGCATCTGGTCACAGGTTTGTTTAGAACATACACCGATACTTAAGATCTTAAATAATGTGGGTAGAAGAGAGCTTATGTCCACAAAACTAAAGAAGGTTAATAAATCTCTCGATTCTTTGTATAAGGTAACATTACACAGAGCAGACCATGCCAAAAGCAGTAATAACATACAGAATCATCAGGCAAAGTAATGACAATAGATTTATATACTAGAGAGAAAGAGCCTTTCATCTGAACCACTTTATTTCCAAATAAGAAAACAAGAGCTGTCTCAAGCCAAATAATGAACTTTAAATATGCATGGAAATGCTACCTTCAGTTTAATGAACTGCTCCTATTGGTATTCTAAACCTCTAAATTCTGCTGCCCGAGACACAGGCCATGCTGACCTAGGCCAAGACCTAAGCCTACTGTTGTTATTATTATTGGTTATTTGTAGAGCGCTAACAGATTCCGCAGCGCTAACTGTTCATGAGATGCTCCACAATCATCAAGTATTAAAAATCAATTCGATATTTTTTTACCTTGTGTCTGTAGATATTTGTGGGTAATTTGATTAATGTTGTTTTTGCCTATATTTAAGAAAGCTTAGTAAAAATGAAGCAGTTCAATTAACACAAAATTGTTTAGGTAATACAAAAGGTACCAGTGCTTTTCTGTATACAGCAAAATTTGTCCAAACAACTAAATTCAGAATCTTGAACTGAAAAACAAACAAAAAAAAAAAACGCTTTCCTCCCCCACCCAACATGCGTTTGCACATATATTTTAGGTACCTACAACATGAGCGCTGACAGTATATCTAATCAGCAGTCTTGGAATGACAGCTGTGCATCTCCACCTCTTCTGAGCAGAAACATTCATCCTGACAAGCAGATAAACCGGAGAGAGTCTGACAGAAATGCATTCTGTGAAGACATAAAGGATAATTCCAGATAACATCTGATAACCACCACAATATACCTTCTATAATACTGTACAGCAAACCTCACATCCCATTGTTTAAGCAACCTTGAAATACATATCAGAAAATGACCAAAAAGAAAGCAAATAAATTGTGAAAATTCTTATTATATATAAATACATAATAAATCAAAGCTTTGAGTCACAGAACACAAACCAAAACTGACTGTAATACATATTTAAGTAGTAAATGGACACCCAGAGGCTCATATGAAATATTCTCAAGAATCTTGACTTAAGCAGAGAATGCCTGCTGATTCCCCCCCTCTGTGGGTATATTCAGCATATAACACTGCTGTTTAGCAAGTTCCCTTTTTATAAAAGAACTTTGCTGCATGAAAAGCCATTTAAAGATTTGTTACTGAGAAAATATATTATTAATGCACAACAGTCTTTAAAAATCCCCAATAGCTTCCCCTGTTCTCAGATTTATTAGTATATCTACTGTTATAAGGGAACCTCCTTTAAACATGTATTAAAGATAACATTCCTATCTTTATTGAATGTGCTATAGGATTAGCCAGTCAGAATTATAATGTAGGTGCCACTAGACAAAGATGCAAAGATTCATAAGCTCCACTTGAAGCCAACCCTGACATACTTACAGTACTATTGCCAGATTATTGGTGAATATTTATCTGCCCATACTGAGCAGCTAATCATACACTACACAGATTGTAAAATAATATACTGCCTAACAAGGCTGGCTCTTGGAATTAAGAAAACTGTATGTTAGAACAGTGAAACGTACGTCGGAGGTTTAAGGCTAGTCACAAAGAAGGGTGAGGTGAAATACTGGCACAAGGAGGTAAAGAAAGTGGAACTGTTAAAAAATTAGGACGTCACTGTCCATGTTGGTTCCTGAGGTCTCACTCAGTAGTTCATAACATGGAGTGACTGGATATACAGCCTTGCTATTTTGTTTTAAATATGTTTTAAAGTGTATACAGTGTATTATAGTTGTACACAGTCTTTTTAATAAAAGAAGATTAGTCAGAAGATGATCCTGTTGTACCAATGGATTTTTTAAATGGGCTAAAATCTCAGAGCTGGATTTAAACTCTGTAGTATGTGAGTATTATGAAGAGTCATTTTCACTATGAACTGTCTTTTTCTTTGAGGATACTAGCTATAAAGATCACATTGGAACCTCTTTCACATATTGAGATATATACTCTGGACTACTTCCCCATATATAAGTATTTTATTTAAATGTATAAAAGGTGTTTATTTGTTCGCTTGTAATTTAATTCTAAATCTCAATATGTTTAATTATATTTACTTTTAAGTTCAATAGCTAATGTTTAGCACTACTTTGTAATAATTGATAGGTCAGTTGATGTTATCATCTGGCGTTTACATATTTATGATCAAGAGGTGGGAGATCCTAAACAAACATCAAGAAACACTAGAGTACTTTGGTGACATTCTGCAGCATTGCATGGCATTTTGTAAAACCCAAGTTAGTTGCAAGTTGTGCTAACCAAATATTGTGGATTTATATTTAAAATAGGAAGACTTAATGACGATCTTACATTGTTAACCCTTACAGCCATTAGGATGTTCCATGCCATCCTAAGTGCGCTGGGCTTTAGCGCCATTAGGACGGCATGGAATGTTCTAGTCGTTTCACTATCTTGAAGCCTCTGCAGCTTTCTAAATGAGATCACGGGCTGGAGGGCGTGCCTAGCGTCATAGGCACTCCCCCCTGACCCGATCCCATCATTGAAATCACTTGATTGCATGAACGATCACGTGATTTCAATTTTTACTTATTTGTTTACATTGGAACTTTGTTCTGATGTAGACAAATAAGCCCAGGCGGCAAGGGGTTAAAGCACTCACCCAAGCTTAGATGTGCACCAACCGTATATATTCACACCCCATGTCTGATCAGAGTCAATTCTAACATGATACTGCTGATGGCCTGATGTTTAAATGGTTATGAGAGGGTGGCAAATCCTGCATAGATACACATGCTCCTGAAATAGCGATAGCTTTTATTATAAGCTTTTGTTATAATAAAAGTATACTGACAAAAATGCACTCTTGTACATTTGAGTTTTGACTGCAATGCCTCTTTAAAGGGACATGAAACCCCAATTTTTTCTTTCATGATTCAGATAGATTGTAACATTTAAAAAAAAAAACAAAAAAAAGAAACCCTTTAATTTGTTCACTTGGTATCCTTTGTTGAAACACAGGTAGGTAAGCTCAGAAGCAACTACTACCATGCAGGGCTCCAGACACATGCATTCTACCCACCTAAGTATGCTCTTCAACAAAGAATGCCATGAGCACAAAGCAAATTTGATACTAGAAGTAAATTGGAATGTTTTTTTGGTTGTTTGTTAATTGTGTGCTCTAGCTGAATCAAGAAAGAAAAAAATGTGGGTTTCAAAATCAACTAATGTACAGATTTACGGATAATATGGACTCACTCTGCTTTCTGCATATACCATGGGGCTGATTTATTAACAGTCGCTGTAGCGGATCATGTCCGCCCAACATCGCTGAATGCCGGTTGGACGCTGTAGGCATTTAACATTGCACAAGCAGTTCTGGTGAACTGCTTGTGCAATGCCGCCCACTGCAGATTTGTGGCCGATAGCAGGGGGTGTCAATCAACCCGATTGTTGATTGATGTCCGCAGCTTCAGAGGAGGCGTACGAGTAAAGTCTTAAGTTACGAGTTAGTCTTAAGAGTTCGAGGTAGTCTTAAGACCGCTGCTTCTTAACTCCTGTTTCCGGCGAGCCTGAAGGCTCGTGCGGAAACGGGGGCATTCAGAGCCATTCGTCCCTTAATAAATCGCCCCCATATGTATTTCTTGCATAAGTGCTTCTCAATTTATACCATTTATTGGAATACAAATTCATTCAAATAAATATATAATCTGAGTTAACGTTATTCGAAAAAAATAAATAAATTAAATATTTAAAATTTATTTTGTCGGATAAGTTCCCTATAGTGATAAAACAATTTTCAGGTATTTTTTTCTAATAACATAAACTAACTAACAAAGTATTTATGTTGATCTTTGGTAAATGAGACTAGTAATATTTATTGAGTAAAAATTTGTATTCCAATAAATGGTATTGTTTATGGATATGGATGTTTCCTATACTTTATATATATACGGTATAATTTATTAAATCTGCATATGATTCATGTTGGACTATTTTTTTTTCTTTCCATTTTATGTTTTCAGATATATATTGTACAGAGCGATATTGTTTTCTTAAACCAGTAGCATCTTGTTGGGTCTGGTATATACTAACTGTGTAAATATATAAGCATTGTTTCTTTTACTTTTCTCACAAAAAGTGCTCATCCGAAACGCTTGATGTGACCCTTGGCCTTTTGCTTTTCTTTTGCTAAATTTGTAGATTCCTGAGGCTTCTTCTTTGCCTTGGCAATGTATTCTTTACATTATACAATGACCAAAAAAATTACAAATAGGTAACAACAATGCAGTAGACAAGTGAAAAAAGACAAATATCAATAAAAGCCACAGGTCAGTATGTTGTTAGCAGCTGAAAAGCTCTGGATGATAATAATGAAAAAATGCTAATAATCATTTTATAAAAATAATAAGACATTTATAGTAATTATAGGAAGTCAACCGTTCAATGTACCCATTATGCAAAGGAAAATTTTTTAATTTTATTTGAAAAATAGTTCAAAACTGTATGTCAATTAAAAGAACAGTGACAATACAGACACTGGAAATTACTTATCTAAATAGTACAGGACAGAAACAGTAATTATATACCTGTCAAATATTCACATAGAGATTACGTCTATTAGAGTCTTCTAAATGTTCAAAGGAATGCTGGGGAAAATATAAAAAAGCGTAAAAAACTGCAGTGACTGCTGCTTTAAGGGATCAATCTAATATCTACTCCTATAATGAAAATAAACTCTAATTAGCTAACGAGCTGGTATCTTACAGCTTGACCTATTTTTCTAGCTTTTTATCTTGTATTCTCTCCTAATTCTGAAATATCCAACTGTGACTTACTTTTGTCGCAGAAAGGGTTAACAAACCCTTTCCACCTTAACCAGTTTGTCACTTTCTAGCTGCTCCAGGCAATAAGAATAATAAGCATAATATTAAAGGAACATATATTATGAACAAAAAAGAGTCACAGTGCATTTATATAAAAAAAGAGTTAAACACAATTACACAAAGCCAAACAGTTTTTAAAGATAAAAGGAGAAAATATAGCAGAACCTATAAAAGGAATATCCTCTTTCCAGGGAAATGGAAAATAAATGGTCGGACATGCTGTTGTCTGTGGCTTCCCATGTAGCATGATACCCCCAAATCTCTTAGACATCTCCCTGCTTTCCAATCAAGATATACACATGCCATAGGCACTGGAAGATACTACCCCAATCCCTTAACTACTGAAGTCCTGCAAGGGTTAATATCCTTAGAGTTCACTAGCTCTAGACACACAAGAGTCCCATCTGCCCCAGTGTCCCTGAGTCCTAATGTTACCTTGTGTATCACAAAGACAGGTTGTAGATTTTCATTGTTTGCATCTGACTTGGTGACAAACAACACAAAATCTGGTAATTCTGAGGGATGACTTCTTCCAGCTGATTGTGCCATTTTCACTTTCTCTGGGCCCCACTTTGTTGCAAACAAAATACCTACGGGTATCTCCCTGCCCAAAAGTGGTACTAAGAAATCCTGACCCTATGAAAGCTGAAGCAAAATATGGTACAACAGAATTGGTAATGTGGAGTTGGCACAATCTAACACCCTTCCAGTTGGATGCCCCCGTAGCAAAGGCTCTGCCCTTACTCACTGTTGATCTGTTAGCTGTGTAGAAATTTTGGGCATCTGAACCAGCACCTATTCCTGCACTTCTGCTGGGAACAACTGCATGAACTGTTCCTTGACCATCAGATCCTCCAGGTCCTCCGTGGTGGTAATCTCTAGCCCTCTGATCCACTTCCAAAATGATTTCCCACAACTACAGTATAGCTTTCTGAAGTACCCCTCTACAGACTTCATAATTTCTTCCTGTAAACCTCAGGAGTGAGATTATACACCCACGGCAGTGCAGCCTTATTTGCATCATAGTCCTGATCAAACTCTGGAGGTAGTTCTGCAATCGCCTCCAGGAACTTTGCCCACTGGTCCCTTGGCAGCTCTTGCTGCCTGCAGGTTATTTCAAAGCTTTACATCAAGATGCCTAACTTTATCTAGAGTAGGGACATTTTCTTCATAGGGTTTAAGTACAGAGGAGTCTCTAGATTAGCTAATAACAGTTGGTCTCCAAATGTGTGATCTATTGCTGGTACTCTATCTCAGCTTGTTTATCTGCTTTTTCCCTCTCAGACTGACAATCAACAACTTGTCCCTCTGCTGCTAGTGCCTCCATCTCAGCCTGGTGTTCAGCTGCAGCAGCCTGACATTCTTCTTCTTCCCTAGCAGCTTGCTGCTCTTGGTACTTTAGTATTAGTTGTATACACAAACTTGGATATGGTGAGCCCACATGCTTTAGAACAGTTTGTAAATAATATTAACGAAAATGCCGGTATCAGCGCTTGCTGGAGTGTGATTGATTGTAAAGCCGGTGCTCCGTACCCTCTGTGGTGCACTTAATGAGAAGGGTTGCTGCCGGAAGTGTAAGTGGCTATTTTTCGGTCCACATGATGGCAGGAAACTGGAAGGATAAAGAGACAAGTGCAACACAACTAGGTGCAGATCATTTAATGAACATAAGTGCGTAAACAGGTAAGTGTTCTTTTACCTGTTTGCGCACTTATGTTCTTTAAACACTAGTAAATCCACAAAGTATTAAAATCTAATAACAAAAATATCACCACCACTGGCCACCAGTTTGTGACGTACAGGGTTTAACCAACCCTGCAACAGTCACCAGTTTCTCACAGTAAGGGTTAACCAACCATTTCCAATTTTACCAGTTTGTCACAGTCTAACCACTCCAGGCAATCCTGTGGGTGCAAAGGATAACAAACCCTTTCTCGCCTGTACTAGACCCAGAAAAATGCCCAAAACTCCGGCACATCTTTGGTTCAGCACCTGGGTAGCGCTTGCTGATTGGTGGCTAAATACAGCCACCAATCAGCAAGCGCTATCCAGGGTGCTGAAACAAAAATGGGCCGTCTCGTAAGCTTACAATTCCTGCTTTTTCAAATAAAGATACCAAGAGAACGAAAAAAATTGATAATAGGAGTAAATTAGAAAAATGCTTAAAATTGTATGCTCTATCTGATCATGAAAGAAAAAATGTGGGTTCAGTATCCCTTTAGTATCCCTTTACTGTTTCAACTCTAATTGACCTAAGGTGTGTGTCTTGAGAGAGATACTGTTTTCTGTCACTCTGCGTTAATATCTTTGCCTCATAAATTGGCTTTAGGAACCAGGTCTAATGAAGGATGTAATTAAGTTTGCTCAAGTGAAACTTAGAAACTATTTATGATTGGAGGTTTATGTTTATACTCAACTATAAAAAAACAAACAAAATTAACACAGATAAAATTGTTAACCTATCACATCCTAAAATCATGAGGTCTTCATGTTACCAACAACGTATTTTACTTTTATTTTGAAAAATACTCAGATGTTTTGTGGTAGATTATATTCCAATTTCAAAGCTAAAAACAAAATTAATATAAAAAAAGTGAAAAAAGGTGGAAGATAATTAAACTAATTGTTTGAACCATAAACATTATGTTTAATAGACGTAACCCAGATAAGGTCTTTAAACAATAGCCAGTTTAATAATAAATTGTCTGTTTGTAATATTTAATTTTATAGCATTTCACTCATATCGTTGTACCCCTAGACTGCCCTTTAGTTATTTTTTTATTTAACATGTAATTAAAGGGACATTCTAGATCATTGCATTAGATCATGCAAAATTTGCACTATAGATTCTTCAAATTAAAGTGGTTAAACGCATAGTTTAAGTCCTGTTTGGAGGAACAAGCAATGCAGCAGGCTGATCTGAACACAGATTGGAAGGGTTGTGCCATTTCTGCTCTCCAGCTTTTTCCTGCTCGACCAGCAGTTCTCTGTAGCTCCTGAGGTGGGACTTTGACTATATGCAGAGGTTAAACAGGGGTTAAACACACAGAGTTGCAGTGCCAATAGAGCAAACAGTAAATTTGAGCATGCAGTTTTTTGCTCTAAATTATCCCTTTAAAGGGATAGGCAAGTCGTCCAAATAAAACTTTTATGATTCAAATAGGGCATGTAATTTTTTTTTTTTTTTTTTTTTTTATGTTGAAAATATTTTATTCAAAAATTTTCATATATAAAATAAACAATAAACATTGGTCACAAATCTCAGCATTTAAAGGTCATTCGATACATTGAAAAAGCTCTACATTCCCATGTATATAGTTAACAGATTCTAAGGATGTCTCTACACCCCCGAGGGGGTTAATGGTGTTGTTTCTGAAAAGCTTTGCCCAGCCCGGTCCATTTCCGCCCCTCCTCCTCTCCTCATGGCTTCATAGTAATGTATAAAGGGTTCCCATTGTTGAAGGAATGGTTTTTTATCATCTAGATATTCTGCTGTGGAGCTCGCCATCTCGAAATGGAATATCATCTTTTGTTTTATCCTTTCAAAACTAGGGGGAGTTTCTTTCCAAAATTGGGCTATGCCTAGTCTAACAATTGTACATATCCACCTAGCTAACTTATTATTATACTTAGATATGCCAGGGATTGGAAAGTGGAGTAAAGCCTGTTCCATAGTCAAAATGATTGGTTTTTGGAAGATATCGCTCAGAAGAGCAGATGTATGGTTCCAGGTTTCTCTAACGCTACTGCATTCCCACCACATATGTGGGTATGTCCCAAGTTCGCCACAGCCTCTGTAACAGAGGTTGGATGATGGGTCTCCTCCATTTCCTGATCTAGTTGGGAATAGGTACCATCTGAAAGCTACCTTAAGGAAATTTTCCCTTAGGGTCGCGTTTTGCGAGAAAGATAAGCCATTAGCTAAGGTCTCTCTCCACGTCTTAACTGACCAAGTTTTCCCTGTATCATTTTCCCATTTTAGCATTATAGGTGGTTTACTGTCTTGAGGTTCGCTGCTGAATAGAGTGTACAAGGTGGATATGCCCCCTCTGATTTGATGATCCGTTAGGCAGAGCCTCTCTAGTGTGGTGTTTGTTGGGACCCTCTCCCCCCCTAGGACTTGCTGTGCTCTAGATTTTAATTGTAGGTAGTGATACCAAATATTCTTGTCTTCGTGATCTAGAGCCTGATATTGTTCATATGTAATCATCCTACCTTCTTTATATATATCTGCAATTCTATAGAGTCCTCTATTACGCCATTTTTGTTGAGTGGTTTTATCAAAAGAGGTATTATTAGTTATCAAAGGGGTGATCATAGATCTCCTATTGAGTAAGGGGAATTTAGAGTTTAATGTTTTCCAAATGTGTAGGGTGTGTTGGATTGTGATATATTCGCATCTTTTGGTGGTAGATGTGGTGTCAGGTGTCCATAAGAGGTTAGATAATGGGATGGTATTCATAACACTTGATTCAATATTTACCCATTGTGAATTGTTGTTGATATTGAACCAGTGTAGGGTTTGGGCAGTGCGGGCTGAATAATAATACGATATTAGATTTGGGAGACCTATCCCCCCATCTCCCTTAGCAGTACACATAAGTTTCTTATTGATTCTCGCTCTTTTAGCTTGCCACACAAATTTTAAGATGTCCTTCTGGAGTTTTTGCAGATCTGATAAGGGGAGAGATATGGGTAGGGAGCGGAATAAGTAGAGTAACTTAGGTAATAAGGACATCTTAGTCGAGATAATTCTTCCATAGAATGAGATTTTGAGTTTCATCCATTTTGTAATTAAAGCTCTAATGTTTTTAAACATAGGAAGGTAGTTTAGCTGGTATAGAGAGTGTATGTTATTAGATAAGTTGATTCCTAAGTATTTAATGGACTTCTTTGGCCATTTAAATGAAAAGTTAAGTTCCATTAATTTTTTAGTGTGGCTTGGGATACTGACTCCAAGGGCTTCGCATTTCTCGTCATTTATTTTATATCCCGAAAGGGATCCAAATTGTTGTATTAGTTTATAAACTGGAGGGAGGGAGAGTAAGGGTTTAGTCAATGTCAGGATTATATCGTCAGCAAATAGGGAGATCTTATGTTCTGTTTGGCCTACCTGTATACCAGAAATATCCTGGTTTTCCCTTATCTTGATAGCTAATGGTTCTATGCTTAAGGCGAATAAAAGCGGGGACAGTGGGCAGCCTTGTCTGGTTCCATTATTAACATGTATGGGGTTCGATTGGTAGCCTGACAATTTGACATAAGCTGTTGGGTGTGAGTATAATGTTTTGATGGCATCATAGAAGGGACCTGTGATACCTACTTTTTCTAAAACCGCAAACATATAGTCCCAGTTAATTCTATCGAATGCCTTCTCTGCATCCAATGAGAGGAACAGAGAAGGCACTCTTTCAATCGTGGCTATATTAATCAAATTGATAATTTTCCTCGTGTTATCTGGGGCTTCTCTTTGCGTGATAAAACCTACTTGGTCTGGGTGGATTAATTTAGTAAGAAGTGGGTTGAAGCGGTTTGCTAAAATTTTGGTAAATAGTTTAATGTCCTGATTGATAAGGGAGATGGGCCTGTAGTTTTGGCAATGTTGCTTGTTTTTGCCCGGTTTTGGGATCACTGTGATTCGAGCCATCAACATTTCTCTGGGGATTTCCTTACCTTGCATCATAGCATTAAAAACTATAACTAGTTGGGGTACTAAGATAGGGTGTAATATTTTGTAGAATATGGCTGGAAAGCCATCGGGTCCTGGGGCTTTGGATCGTTTGAGGTTCTTTATATTGAGTATTATCTCTTCTGGGGTTATGGGTTTATTTAGGGAGTCGAGTTCGTCTGTGGTGATGGTTTGTAGAGTGCTGTCTCCAAGAAAAGACAATAGATCAAGGGCTCTGTTTCTCTCTGTATGTGTTGTTGTTAAGTTATATAGTTTACTATAGTAGTCTGCGAATAAGTTCGCTATGTCTTGAGGGTCATTGGTAGTCTTATTATTTGGGGCTTGTATCTGTGGGACTGTCGTGGTTTTCACTATATCTTTTAGTTTGTTAGCTAGCATTCGGTCCGGCTTATTGCTGTAGATGTAATATTGGGTGTCTACTATTTTTATTGATCTAGCTGCCTCTTTGTTTAGAAGCGAGTCTAGCTCTGCATTTTTGGCTTTAAGCTGATTGACTAAAGATCGGGAGGGATTAAGTCCGAGTTGTGATCTCAGCCTGTTAGTTTCTGCTTTTAATTCTAGTGTTTTAGTTTCTCTGAACTTATTTTGTCTTCTGGTTTCGGCCATGAGTAAGCCTCGTGTGTAAGCCTTCAATGCTCCCCATTCGAGGGTAGGGTTTTGTGTGGAGTTATTGTTAATGGTAATGAATTCAACTATTTGCTGTTTTAACTTTTCTAGTTCCGGCCCTTCCCTGAGCAAAGATGCATTTAGGGTCCAAGATTTAGTCCTATGTGGATTAATCAATCCTGCTAGAGTGATTTCCATTATGGAGTGGTCGGACCAGGAGCAGTTTGTGATGGACGCGTCATTAAGCAATGGTACTAAAATTTGACTTACTAAGATATAGTCTATTCTGGACTGTGAAGAGTGCATAGGAGAATAGTATGTGTAGTCTCTAGCATCCCCATTCCGGGCTCGCCAAAAATCTATTAAGTTGTGGTCTAATGTAAAGTCTAATAAGATTCTGCTCGGTTTTGTAGGTGTATTGTGAGATGTGTGTGCTTGTGAGGATCTGTCGATTTTGTCATTCATAGTGATATTGAAATCACCCCCTACTATAGTTTTATATCTTTTCCATAGAGTGAGGTGCTTGCTTAGTTTAGAGATAAAGTTAGCCTGTGATTCATTGGGGGCATATACGTTAACTAATAGGAGTGGGGTGTTTTGTATCAAGCCTTGTATTATTAGATATCTCCCTTCTTTGTCTCTTATTACCGATTCTTCTTGGAAATTTAGGGATGAGTGAATTAAAATGGAAACTCCACATTTTTTTTTGGGCCTATAGCATGATATTGCGTGGGGTATGCCTTATCCCAGTAAGTGGGTGTATAAGCTGATGTGAAATGTGTTTCCTGCAACATTATAATCTTAGCCCCCAGTGCCTTGTATTCCATGATTGCTTTTTTCCTTTTGATGTCAGAATTTAGCCCTCTGACGTTATGTGATATTATTTTTATGGGCATGTTGTAGTGTCGGGGAGGACTGCTTTAGAAAAGTACCTGTGAGTCTGTGAGAGGAGGATCGTGGTCTCTCTGAGTTGGAGGAGGGGTTTCATGGACCAGGCCGAGCCCAGCCTCAGTAGAGGAGTTGTAATCACGCCTTCATGAATGACAGAAAAGAGGTTTAACACAACATACATTGTTTCTTTAGGCTTCACAAAATCAACAACAACTTTCTGAGCCAACTCACCATAAAGAAGTGACCAAAGGACTAGTGACCAAAATTGAAACATAAATAAAATATAAATAAATGTTAGAGATAAAGACTTATGCATGACTTATCATATAAGTATTACATCACATTCTACCTGATCAGGTGCTTAATATGAGCGTGGGAAAGGGGGGGGGGGGGAGGGGGGAGACAAAAAAAAGGGGGGGTCTGGGTGAGGGGGAGTATTGAACATATCCTAAGAGTATATATTATTTGTGTAACAGATGACATTGAACAGTAGAATCCAGTGTTTTAGTGAGGGTTAGAGGATATAAATCCCTGAGGTCCCTTTTGAGGTAGATTGGTGATTAGGGGTGAGAGGGGCCAGTAATGACTCTTATCTAAAATTTTAGCGTATGAGCCTCGTAGGGGCAGGACTTAGCTGTGGGAAGCGGGGAGCTGGAAAGGGGGCTTTACCTCACCTTAGCGAGTTATGCCTCAGGGACTTAACTTATGAACATTATAACCTAGAACTGGTTAATAAAAACAACTTGAACACAAAACCTAGTAACAATGAGTCTGACACAGAAAAACATTACCATGTAGGCCTTGTCCCAATTCAATGGGATAGGCCTTACATCTTGAGATTTAGTCCTGAGAGACTCACAGCTTCTTATATTAGCATTGGTCTCATGTTGGTGAGTCAGTAGCTTCGTCGGAATCTTCTTCCTCTAGATCCTTGTTAGGGGTAATCTTCTGTTTCTTTGCTTTTCCATTCCTCCCGACTGGTGTCCACTCTTTTTGAAAAGCTTTTCTAGGAGGAACTGAACTTGCGGGAGTAATAGTGATGTCATTTTGAATTTGTAGTCGGTCTAATAGAGCCTTTCCTTCCTCTAGGGTGGTACAGCTGTAATTCCCATTCTGGTGTGTGAAGGTTAATTTAAAGGGAAAGTTCCACCTGTATTTTAAATGTTCCTTTGTGAGAGCGGCAGTGATGGGTTTCAAATCCCTTCTTTTCCTGAGTGTAATTGGAGCAAGATCCGTGTAGATTTGGATATTATGTCCTTCAAATTCTATACATCTTTTGTCTCTTGCAGCTTTCAAAATCCGTTCTTTAACGTGATAGTAGTGTAGTTTTAAGATGACATCCCTGTTGGCATTTTGTTGTGGCCTTGTGAGAGCCCTATGGACCCTGTCCATCAACAGCATGGTTGGTTCTATATCTGGAACTAATTGTACAAATAGCTCAGTAACTGTTTCCTCTAGATTACTATAAGTCTCTGGAAGATTTCGGATTCTTAGGTTAGATCTGCGTGATCTGTTTTCCAGATCTTCTATCTGCTCTTCGAGTCTACGGACATATGCAGAGTTATCTTGTATCGAGTTTCTGAGGATGGGGATTTCTTCGGTCACACTATCCAGTTTTTCTTCCAAATCAGCAGTTCTCCCACCTATCTCTCTGAGGTCTTGTTTGATTTCAGCTAGGGCCATTTTAAATTCTTCTTGAAACAAAGACTTAATTTGGGATAGAAGCTCTTTGTTGGTTTCCTCTGTTCTAGGTTCCCCAGGTTTCTCAGTGCTCTGTGTTGGAGAGCTAGGTGCCACAGGGGAATTACCTTTATCTATACCTTTTTGTTTAGATTGGGATCTTGATAGGCATTCCTTTACTGTTTGTGACTTATTCTTCATTTTGGGGCGTTTGATAGAGGGTATCTCTTGTTTGGGGTTTTCGGTTGTGGGGAACCTAGGTGTTCAGTATGTCTTGCGCTTGTTTACTCTTAGGGTTTATAGGGACTATTGAGGGTTATACGCTCATGTTGATAGGAACCCTCTATTTACAGGGTACATGTGAATCCAATGTCAGGCAAAATAGATGTTAAGATTGCAGTCTCTATCACATTGTGCTTTTAAGGAGGTGAGGTAGATGTGTTAAGTGGTCTCTCTTGTCAGATGACTTAAAGGCTCCTGCAAATTCTCTATAAATATTCCCAAGCCGCTGCTACAGAGTTTCACAGCCCAGGTATAGAGTTTGGAGATAGGGAGCCTTGTAAGGAGACTGTCCATGTATAAAGAAGGTTGCTCTCACATTAGGTCTTGTTACAAAAAATGGCGATTTTTCCCGCCTGCTAGGTCTTCCTCTCTGCAGACCCCTTTACGCTCTTGAATATTTCCCAGCTGTCAGCGCCAACTGTGAGAGCTCTTATATGGAAGCTGATGCCTGCATAAATCGTTCTTTCCCAATAATGTCCTTAGTGCAATATCTTTCTGTTAGCCAAAGTGTATCGCAATGCCTTGTGCTGTAACGTGCAGGCCGCTATCTGAGATAGGTATTATCGGGTGTGTGAAGGAGTAAAATGTCTTACCCTCTCTCTGTGATTTGGTTACTTGGGTAGAGTCTTCTCTCTCATTCCGGTTACAACCGGATTGATATGCCACTGTTCTCTTAGACGATCCGTTCTTATGTTGTCTCAGATGCCGGTGTAGGCCGAAGCCCCGGACTTTCCTGTCACCTCCTCCGGTACTTCAGATCGGCCTGGCTCCGGATCCTCTCTTGCAATAAAAATACCTCTCAAGAAAGCTATCTATGGGCTCTCAGATACTTCTCTGTTGGTTTTGTTGGTATTTTAGCGCTTATTAATGTTGTAAATAATACTTTAAAAGGCTTTTTGTTCACGAGCTCTGTGTCTGCACGTCTGCTCTGCAGCTCACCAAGCTCCGCCCCCCTAGGGCATGTAATTTTAAACAACTTTCCAATTTACTTTTATCACCAATTTTGCTTTGTTCCCTTGGTATTCTTAGTTGAAAGCTAAACCTAGGAGGTTCATATGCTAATCTCGTAGACCTTGAAGACGGCCTCTAATCTGAATGCATTTTGACAGTTTTTCACCACTAGAAGGCATTAGTTCATGTGTTTCATATAGATAACATTGAACTCACGCATGTTACCTAGGAGTCAGCACTGATTGGATAAAATGCAAGTGTGTCAAAAGAACTGAAATAAGGGGCCAGTTTGCAGAGGCATAGATACAATGTAATTACAGAGGTAAAATGTGTATTATTACAACTGTATTGATTATGCCAAACTGGGGAATGGGTACTAAGGGGATTATCTATCTTTTTAAACAACAAAAATTCTGGAGTTGACTGTCCCTTTAAGTTAAAAAAAAAATTGTTGTGGTCTAAGCCAGCATTTAGTGATCAGACATGTGTAACCTTTTCATAGAATGCTGTTAGACAATCTATAAAAGAAAGTATAACCATTATCAAGAATACAAATGGAATTGTTATTTTCATTGAACATAAAATGAATGTGCTGTTTGGGATACATATATATGTGTACTGAAGCTACAGCTTTTTGTCTTTTTTATCACTGTTTTGTCCAAATCTCTGTGAATCAATCATCTGCCAGAATAAAACACAACATTATCTGTTTGCAAATGGCTGGGCAGATAAACTGTAAGAACCCTCAATGTTCTGGCTTTGATCTATCATTTGACTCATATTTTTAGTAAAAATACAGTTGAGTCTCATATGATTGAAAAGCCACCAGAAGTCATATCATTGAGTCATAAAGGAACTAACTGTTAAAGGGACATTATACACTATTTTTTTCTTTGCATAAATGTTTTGTAGATGATCTATTTATATAGTCCATACAGTTGTTTTTTTTTAAATGTATAGTTTTGCTTATTTTTAAATAACATTGCTCTGATTTTCAGACTCCTAACCAAGCCCCAAAGTTTTATGTGAATACCGTCAGCTACCTTCTCCAGCTTGCTGCTGTTTGTGTAAAGGGTCTTTTTATATGCAAAAGAAGGGGGGGGAGTGTCTTATTTGCCACTTGCAGTGGGCTTTCCAGCTACCTTTTCAACAGAGCCAAACTGACAGCTTCTAAGTAAGTTTTTAAACCTTTTGATACTGGATTTTTATATCAGTATCTGTGCATCTTATTCTTTATAGTAGTGTCTATTACATGCAGTTATATGAAAATGAATGTATACTGTCCCTTTAAGTTTGGGTAGTAGTTGCAGCAATTGGATTCTTAATAAATGAATACTCAATTTTAGAATTTCAATCTTCATTATTTTTTAAGTCAAGTGTCCAAGTGCCTAAGTACTATCTGACACTACTAGGTGAAACCTATTGTGTGCATCCCAAATTACACTTCTAGATGACCCCTTAAAGGAACATTAAACACTAAGGGCCAAATTACGAGTGGAGTGCATACGTTTGTGCGCAAGCAATAAGGTGTTTATCATGGGTGTTTGCACTCATCTGGCTTACCGCTGGTATTACGAGTTGAAAGTAAACTTGATCACTTGAGTGCAACCGCGATTTATGCTAGAGTGATTACTGCGACTTCAGAGCTTTGGTTAACTGTTTTGCAGAACAAAAATGTTGCACAAAACACATCAAAAATACATTATCAAGGCTAGTTATACTCATAATAACACCATCTAATAAAAATGATTCACAAAAAATATTGCACATAAAAGTTACAAGAGCTCAAAGATATGAGGTCTCATAGGCTTTAACATTGAGATACATACATATACATGTCTATATATATATATATATATATACATATATATCTTTATACAGGGAGTGCAGAATTATTAGGCAAATGAGTATTTTGACCACATCATCCTCTTTATACATGTTGTCTTACTCCAAGCTGTATAGGCTCGAAAGCCTACTACCAATTAAGCATATTAGGTGATGTGCATCTTTGTAATGAGAAGGGGTGTGGTCTAATGACATCAACACCCTATATCAGGTGTGCATAATTATTAGGCAACTTCCTTTCCTTTGGCAAAATGGGTCAAAAGAAGGACTTGACAGGCTAAGAAAAGTCAAAAATAGTGAGATATCTTGCAGAGGGATGCAGCACTCTTAAAATTGCAAAGCTTCTGAAGCGTGATCATCGAACAATCAAGCGTTTCATTCAAAATAGTCAACAGGGTCGCAAGAAGCGTGTGGAAAAACCAAGGCGCAAAATAACTGCCCATGAACTGAGAAAAGTCAAGCGTGCAGCTGCCAAGATGCCACTTGCCACCAGTTTGGCCATATTTCAGAGCTGCAACATCACTGGAGTGCCCAAAAGCACAAGGTGTGCAATACTCAGAGACATGGACAAGGTAAGAAAGGCTGAAAGACGACCACCACTGAACAAGACACACAAGCTGAAACGTCAAGACTGGGCCAAGAAATATCTCAAGACTGATTTTTCTAAGGTTTTATGGACTGATGAAATGAGAGTGAGTCTTGATGGGCCAGATGGATGGGCCCGTGGCTGGATTGGTAAAGGGCAGAGAGCTCCAGTCCGACTCAGACGCCAGCAAGGTGGAGGTGGAGTACTGGTTTGGGCTGGTATCATCAAAGATGAGCTTGTGGGGCCTTTTCGGGTTGAGGATGGAGTCAAGCTCAACTCCCAGTCCTACTGCCAGTTTCTGGAAGACACCTTCTTCAAGCAGTGGTACAGGAAGAAGTCTGCATCCTTCAAGAAAAACATGATTTTCATGCAGGACAATGCTCCATCACATGCGTCCAAGTACTCCACAGCGTGGCTGGCAAGAAAGGGTATAAAAGAAGAAAATCTAATGACATGGCCTCCTTGTTCACCTGATCTGAACCCCATTGAGAACCTGTGGTCCATCATCAAATGTGAGATTTACAAGGAGGGAAAACAGTACACCTCTCTGAACAGTGTCTGGGAGGCTGTGGTTGCTGCTGCACGCAATGTTGATGGTGAACAGATCAAAACACTGACAGAATCCATGGATGGCAGGCTTTTGAGTGTCCTTGCAAAGAAAGGTGGCTATATTGGTCACTGATTTGTTTTTGTTTTATTTTTGAATGTCAGAAATGTATATGTGTGAATGTTGAGATGTTATATTGGTTTCACTGGTAAAAATAAATAATTGAAATGGGTATATATTTGTTTTTTGTTAAGTTGCCTAATAATTATGCACAGTAATAGTCACCTGCACACACAGATATCCCCCTAAAATAGCTATAACTAAAAACAAACTAAAAACTACTTCCAAAACTATTCAGCTTTGATATTAATGAGTTTTTTGGGTTCATTGAGAACATGGTTGTTGTTCAATAATAAAATTAATCCTCAAAAATACAACTTGCCTAATAATTCTGCACTCCCTGTATGTATACATATGTATTTATGTATTTATATGTGTATATATGTATTTACTGACATATATCCACATATAAACACAAATACATATGTACACATAAATAGAAGTGCATTGGGGCCCTTTGCAGTTAGATCAAAGTAGATCAAAACATGTAAAAGCATATTTATGCAATATTCATATTTAATAATGGTTTTAATTATGTATTTAATATTTATATATCCAGTATATATTTCACATTCTAATGTTCTTCACATAGCAGAATATGTTCTTTTTTCACATAGCAGAATATGTTCTATATATATATATATATATATATATATATATATAGGTATAGATATATTGTACCAAAACACATCAGATATATGTAGAAATATGTGTTTATGAATTAATAGAACATATTCTTCTATGTGAAAAACATTGGAATGTGAAATAATCTTATTTTCATATTGGGTTAGTGCACATGAGATTATGTTTGTGCAAGATTGGGGTGATAGGGTTTTTTCCCACTTTTTTGCTCCATTGACTTCTATGGGGGAATGAGTGAACATGCACGCGATATTGTAAGTTCGGCTTTTTGCGCTCGTTGGCTTGGTGTGCAAGCAAATAAAGTTTACTGTCAACTCATAATACGAGCGCAACCTGACGAGCGCAAAAAGTTTACTTTTAGCACAACTAACTCTCGAGCGGGAGCGTTAATAAGCCCTCCACTTGTAATCTGGTCCTAAATAAATGCTAGAAAGAATAATGCATTCAAAGAAAAGATTAGTCTTAGAATGAAATGTAGGTATTTTTTTTTTTAAGTTTCATTAGTTGCTTGAATATTGTAAAGTTTTAGTGTCTGTAAAAAATGAGAACTGCCATGTTGTAACTTATGTTATCTTCTCTGCTGTGGCCAATTAGAGACGGTTATAAATATTTCACTAAAGTGTGCAGCCAATAGCTCTATGGAATATAGAGCAGATTTATAATTTTATTTTACCATCTCAAAGTGTTTAATGTCCCTTTAGCAAAACACTTCTTAAAATGTTAGCAGCCGACAATGATATGTTCCATAGTCTTATAAGCCTGCTAAAATGTTTTAGACATTTTTTTAAACATGGCAGTGAAAGATTTCCCCACTTCAAGTGTCAAACAATATGATATAACCCTATGTTTACCCTTTGTCATCCTCTGGCATTTAACAAGTGTGAGACATTTTTGCTGTCACTATTTTAAACACTACATTTACAGCAGAGCAATATGTTAATGCATTGACATAAGACAATACATATACATATATATAATTATATATATACAGTGCCAAATATCAGTGTATTAAAAGATCATCCATCTACCTCATCCTGATACTTACAATCTGAAGATTGAACCGAGTCTGAGGATATGTTATTTTCGACATTCCACCTCTGCAAACCGATCCGGAGCGTTGGGGCCTAAGGAGGACTCTTCACTGAGAAGCTCTCAACACCACACCCCCCCGGTAAACCCACAGACCGGGTAATCAGCGCACAGACGCACATAAACTAACCAACTAGAGCAATAAAAGATACCTCAAAATACAGTTTGGGTTGAACTAAGAATTAAGGATATAAGCTACAACTTCTAACGAACGTAACATAGGAAGTGACTACTATGGAGGCAGTTGCTAGATGGGAAACTACCATATCATAGTTGATTGTCAAGTATTTTGAGACTCAACATATCATTAATCTTGCTGCACCAAGAGATCACAGCCAAGCTACCTCTCCATGACTGTAGTACAGGCAGCGATCTTGAGCTGGAACAAGCGGAACAGATCGATCCACATTCCCAATCGAGAGGAATGGATCAGGAGATGACTAAACACATGAAGGATGACACCACTTCTGCTACCTCTACTGAGAGCAAAAAAAGCGGCTTCTATAGACAGCCGTGCTGTGCCGGCATGGATTATGCAACGGGTCCCCAAGAAGACTGTGCTGCATGCGAGATCCGAGGAGCTAAGAAGCTCCTACAAGAAAATACTTGACGGGAACAGCCTTATTTCCCTGCAATGTCTACTAGATGATCGCAGCATTACAATAATGGGCTCAGGAGTACAAGTCAGTTTAAATGAAGTGTGTTTTCCCCTGTCGTTAATGCACCTCACAACAATAGAGCCTAAAGAAAATACCGAGAAGGTAGAGACCTGGTTACTGCGTCCTTTCCGGCCTGCAGTGCCTCTGTTTGACCGTGGGACTGATCCCCTCAGGCTTCCGGACGGTATACTACCCCTAGGCTCCTACCGGAGTGCCTTTTCCTGGCACAGACGTATCAGTTTAGTGAATCGCAGGGGAGTGGGATAACACCTATTTACACTAAGTGCCCCTCAAGACTCTACTTATTCGTGAGACATTTACTTATATTATATTTTCCCTAATAAATGACGTTCCACTGGGACTGAAAAACTGCTGATTTGAGATTCTTCTGGGATCTGTACCCTGGGACCTTAATGTTACTTTAGCTGGCTGTATGCCTGTTTTTTTATTATGCACACAAGCAACAATAGTTACCTTGCAAATATGTCTTTAACTAATGTTCAACATGGTGTGTTATTATTTTCCTCTATGATGTTTCTATGACAGCTTTTCTTAATGTATATGTTACCGCAATGCTTGTTTTCTATTAAGGAAGTTTCAACCTGAAAGTAAAAATTAACACTTACCCCATAAACTGTAGCTCTGGTAGCACAAAAGGATTTGGAATTTTGTCACTCTCACTAAGATAGATTCCTACCATGACTATATAGTGTGAAATTGTTTACCATTCCTCTTTTTTATCCATTTTTTTTTACTAAATCTGTGGTTCAATATCAGAGCTGATACTGATCATGATAATAATGTGTCCCATCTAAAGTGTATCCCTACAATTCACAAGGGCTAAGTTATCATGTTAGCTATGGGCAATTCCCTTTTGATGCATAAATCTTATAGCTACCTTTTCCTACAAAACAAGTGACTGTCACTGATGGCTTTCATACAAGTAAACACATATTGTTGGGGTGGCGCTGCCAGCGGCCGAGGTAGTGTGCCATTTCCATAGTTGCCTCCTGAATCAGTCATCTTATTTGAACTAGAATCATACATATGTCATAGACTAAATATGTATAGTGGACATTGTGCCCCAGTTCTGCTAACATCCCACATAATTGTATTTTATGAGCTCATATTAATAATCTAAACTTGCAAATGTTGAACATTAATCTACAGTTTTCCTCCTCTAAGGCTAAAGTTTAGTCCTCTATTGAGTGGCATATAACACCCCTAATATAGTAGATAGCCTCATTGTACTACCTCCTTAATCAAAATACTAAGACAACTAGTTGGACTTCCATTATAATTCATATTAACCCACCGACCATTCATTTGTTTTGCCTGTGTTATGTTGTGAGGTCTTATCCTAGTTCTGAGAAGCATGTTGTTTTAAAATGCCTAGCATCACTGAATAAGTAACACAGTTTTAGAATTAGTAACTCACTTCCTATGTAAGTCATCTGATCTAAAGCTACTACTTAATCAATTATCTTGTTCTGCTAGAGTTTAAAGGTCCAAAAGTGACCTTAGATCAATATAGGAGTAAAAAACATAAAATAAGGTTCACCCTCTGGGACCCAAAAGTGGTCCCCTTCTGTTCTGCATTTCCTGCTATAGCCTTATCTCATATAAGCCAATGGGAGGTCCAAGAGTAACCTCATAAGCCTTTAAGCAGGTTTCAAGCTTACTTGGCAAAAAATATGTGTACTAAGATGTTTATTTTGGACATGTATTGTTTATTTTCCTTGACTTATACTGATTGTAAGCTTTGACATTATAATTATCTTTACTGTCTATGATCTTTTGACATTTAATGTTTGTAAGCCTTGATATGAACCTTAATAAAAAATATATATAAAAAAAATAATAAAACTGGGTATATTTATCACAGCATGCTTAAAGGGACTGTACGCACCTTGGGATTTGAATATAAAATGTTTAGCTAGGCATAATAGAACAACTAATATACTTGTATTTTTTACCATCAAGTAATTTAGATATAAAAATTGTGGATTTTTCTTATTCTCAGAACTCAAAATGCACCCTGATTTCTTGAAGTGACATCCAACCCCGCTACAAATATTTTGCTAATTAGCTTCAGCAGATAACATATGCAAAACAATTCATAATGACCATCACTAGCTCCTCCAAATAAGATAAATACAGGGAGTGCAGAATTATTAGGCAAATGAGTATTTTGACCACATCATCCTCTTTATGCATGTTGTCTTACTCCAAGCTGTATAGGCTCGAAAGCCTACTACCAATTAAGCATATTAGGTGATGTGCATCTCTGTAATGAGAAGGGGTGTGGTCTAATGACATCAACACCCTATATAAGGTGTGCATAATTATTAGGCAACTTCCTTTCCTTTGGCAAAATGGGTCAAAAGAAGGACTTGACAGGCTCAGAAAAGTCAAAAATAGTGAGATATCTTGCAGAGGGATGCAGCACTCTTAAAATTGCAAAGCTTCTGAAGCGTGATCATCGAACAATCAAGCGTTTCATTCAAAATAGTCAACAGGGTCGCAAGAAGCGTGTGGAAAAACCAAGGCGCAAAATAACTGCCCATGAACTGAGAAAAGTCAAGCGTGCAGCTGCCAAGATGCCACTTGCCACCAGTTTGGCCATATTTCAGAGCTGCAACATCACTGTAGTGCCCAAAAGCACAAGGTGTGCAATACTCAGAGACATGGCCAAGGTAAGAAAGGCTGAAAGACGACCACCACTGAACAAGACACACAAGCTGAAACGTTAAGACTGGGCCAAGAAATATCTCAAGACTGATTTTTCTAAGGTTTTATGGACTGATGAAATGAGAGTGAGTCTTGATGGGCCAGATGGATGGGCCCGTGGCTGGATTGGTAAAGGGCAGAGAGCTCCAGTCCGACTCAGACGCCAGCAAGGTAGAGGTGGAGTACTGGTTTGGGCTGGTATCATCAAAGATGAGCTTGTGGGGCCTTTTCGGGTTGAGGATGGAGTCAAGCTCAACTCCCAGTCCTACTGCCAGTTTCTGGAAGACACCTTCTTCAAGCAGTGGTACAGGAAGAAGTCTGCATCCTTCAAGAAAAACATGATTTTCATGCAGGACAATGCTCCATCACACGCGTCCAAGTACTCCACAGTGTGGCTGGCAAGAAAGGGTATAAAAGAAGAAAATCTAATGACATGGCCTCCTTGTTCACCTGATCTGAACCCCATTGAGAACCTGTGGTCCATCACCAAATGTGAGATTTACAAGGAGGGAAAACAGTACACCTCTCTGAACAGTGTCTGGGAGGTTGTGGTTGCTGCTGCACGCAATGTTGATGGTGAACAGATCAAAACACTGACAGAATCCATGGATGGCAGGCTTTTGAGTGTCCTTGCAAAGAAAGGTGGCTATATTGGTCACTGATGTGTTTTTGTTTTGTTTTTGAATGTCAGAAATGTATATTTGTGAATGTTGAAATGTTATATTGGTTTCACTGGTAAAAATAAATAATTGAAATGGGTATATATTTGTTTTTTGTTAAGTTGCCTAATAATTATGCATAGTAATAGTCACCTGCACACACAGATATCCCCCTAAAATAGCTAAAACTAAAAACAAACTAAAAACTACTTCCAAAAATATTCAGCTTTGATATTAATGAGTTTTTTGGGTTCATTGAGAACATGGTTGTTGTTCAATAATAAAATTAATCCTCAAAAATACAACTTGCCTAATAATTCTGTACTCCCTGTAGTGGTTGTTTGTCTATTGAAAAACAGTTGCAGCAATCAAGATGCTAATTTGTTTTAAAAATGTTTAGAGTTCCTTTAATGTGACATTGTCAAAAAAAATATTTTCCAAATTTGTTTGCTCTGTAATAATATTATAATTGAAGATGTTTAGCATTGCTAAAACTGATGTACAATTCTACAAAATTAAGCTTTTAGAACAGAGCTCTAGAGAGCTCAATATTCCTTAGAAAGGCAATTTCCAAACAGTGATTGTATTTTTTAAGCATGGTAAGACGTGATCATCATGAATACTTATAAAAAGACTCGTGGATTAAATAAGCCCTAGTTCTGTAGACATGCAGGCGTGAAATCATTTTATCTTCAGAAGAGTTCCCATTTTAATGGACAACTTCACAGCACTATACTTAGAGAGAATCGATGTCAACATCAAATGCTCTCCTAAAAGCTTGTTTTGCTATTTTCACATAAAATATAATTGGCTGAAGCTCTGTCTCACACTAAGGACAGTTTTCCCATTATACATTTATCTTTCCATTTATAAAGCATTTCAGAACTCATTATGAATAAACCACTGAAATCCTAACATGAGGCCCCAGTGCTGTATTATGATATTCTTGCTAAGTGTGCCCTAATGGGCGATTTGAAATATCTGCCAAGACATTCTGGGCAAAATGCACAACTTAATAAAGTAAATCAATAAGCAAATGAAAGCTGGAAATATAGAGATAAATGAACACATTGGCCCCTAGTTATCAAGCCGTCAACCTCAAATACGCTGGAATTCCGCAGCGTATTTGTGGCGAGGCTGATTCGCCTTAGTTATCAAAGGCTACAGACCGGCAAAAGTAGAATTTAGTGACGTAAGCTTCGATCCGCCGGACTCCGTCCGACACAGATCGATTCTTACGTCGCTCCAGATGTTCCGCACACAAGTTCGGCACAATCTGACTACTTTTGCTAGTTATCAAAAAACTAGCAGGTACGCTCGGCACTTTTCCGGCCCAGTGGGAGTCTGACCATAGCGTAAGTTCATGTTCGCTGCTGCCCGGCATCCTATTGATTCCTATGGGAGATGTCTGCACCTAACACCCTAACATGTACCCTGAGTCTAAACACCCCTAATCTGTCCCCCCCTACACCACTGCAACTAAATAAATGTATTACCCCCTAAACCGCCGCTCCCGGAGCCCACCGCCACTATAATAAACTGATTAACCCCTAAACCGCCGCTCCCGGACCCCGCCGCCACTATAATAAATATGTTAACCCCTAAACCGCCGCTCCCGGACCACGTCGCCAACTACATAATACCTATTAACCCCTATCCTGCCCCCCCTACACAGCCACCACTATAATAAAATTATTAACCCCTAAACCTAAGTCTAACCCTAACACCCCCTTAACTTAAATATTAATTAAATAAATCTAAATAAATATTACTCTTAACTAAATAAATCCTATTTAAAACTAAATACTTACCTTTAAAATAAACCCTAATATAGCTACAATATAAATAATAATTATATTGTAGCTATTTTAGGATTTATTTTTATTTTACAGGCAACTTTCAATTTATTTTAACTAGGTACAATAGCTATTAAATAGTTAATAACTATTTAATACCTACCTAGTTAAAATAAAGAGAAAATTACCTGTAAAATAAAAACTAACCTAAGTTACAATTACACCTAACACTACACTATCATTAAATACATTATTCCTATTTAAAACTAAATACTTACCTGTAAAATAAACCCTAAGATAGCTACATTGTAATCAATAACTACATTGTAGCTATTTTAGGGTTTATATTTATTTTACAGGTAACTTTGTATTTATTTTAGCTAGTTAGAATAGTTATTAAATAGTTATTAAATATTTAATAACTACCTAGCTTAAAGAAATACAAAATTACCTGTAAAATAAATCCTTACCTAAGTTACAATTAAATCTAACACTACACTATCATTAAATTAATTAAATAAATTACCTACAAATAACTACAATTAAATACAATTAAATAAACTAACAAAATTACAAAAAATAAAAAAAGCTAAGTTTCAAAAAATAAAAAAATAAGTTACAAACATTTCAAAAATATTACAACAACTTTAAGCAACTTACACCTAATCTAAGCCCCCTAATAAAATAACAAAGCCCCCAAAATAAAAAAATGCCCTACCCTATTCTACATTAAAAAGTTAACAGCTCTATTACCTTACCAGCCCTTAAAATTGCCTTTTGCGGGGCATGCCCCAATCAGCCAATCAGATTGAGCTCGCATTCTATTGGCTGATCGGAACAAAATAAATACAAAGTTACCTGTAAAACAAATATAAATCCTAAAATAGCTTCAATGCAATTATTAATTACATTGTAGCTATCTTAGGGTTTATTTTACAGGTAAGTATTTAGTTTTAAATAGGAATAATTTATTTAATGATAGTGTAGTGTTAGGTGTAATTGTAACTTAGGTTAGTTTTTATTTTACAGGTAATTTTCTCTTTATTTTAACTAGGTAGGTATTAAATAGTTAATAACTATTTAATAGATATTGTACCTAGTTAAAATAAATTGAAAGTTTCCTGTAAAATAAAAAAAATCCTAAAATAGCTACAATATAATTATTATTTATATTGTAGCGATATTAGGGTTTATTTTAAAGGTAAGTATTTAGTTTTAGATAGGATTAATTTAGTTAATAAGAGTAATATTTATTTAGATTTATTTAATTAATATTTAAGTTAGGGGGTGTTAGGGTTAGACTTAGGTTTAGGGGTTAATCATTTTATTATAGTGGCGGCGGTGTAGGGGGGGGCAGATTAGGGGTTAATAAATTTAATATAGGTGGCGGCGGGTCCGGGAGCGGCGGTTTAGGGGTTAAACAATTTATTTAGTTGCGGTGGGGTCCGGGATTGGCAGGATAGGGGTTAATACATTTATTATAGGTGGCAGTGATATAGGGGGGCAGGATAGGGGCTACTAGGTATAATGTAGGTGGCGGGGGGCTCCGGGGGCGCTTTATTGATATTGGCTCCGGGGACAGCTTTATTGATAACTTTGGCAAGATTATTCAGGTCTGCGGCGGGATGGTAGGCGAGCTTAGGCGGGCGTATTGGGGCCAGCGAAGGCAGGTAAGTAGACACGTTGATAACTAGAGGCCATTGTATCACACAGAATTATCTCATGAAAAAATGCTTCTTTAACACATTCTGTTTTTCTTTCTTTTAATACCCTTCCATTTTAGATTAAGAAGCACAGTATTCTGAGAATTATATAGCATTCTGGAATTTATAGTACACTATTTTACTCTCAGTATTGTGATTCTGCAGTTCTGGACTCTAATTCCCAGCATGCATTGTACAGTAAGTGTGGAGTGAGCTTCCAGGAAGGCAGAAAGTGTTGCATGAGGTCACACCCCTTACTCCATGCTGTGTGTATATGTGCCCCAGACACTGGGGAAGGCACTTTTGTACACAGGTTTATATATTTATTTGTATGGTCAACTCAGACCCTCTGCACAAGTAGTAGTGGAGGGAAGGGGTGCACTGTGCTAGTGATCTTAAACTTTGCACCATAACTTCCATGTTATATAATTAATATATATTTCCATTCCCCCACCTTTTTAACAGCATCAAATAATAATGTATTTAATTAAAGGCAATCTGAGTCCTCTTGCACATTATGGAATAGTTCAGAGGCGTAACTAGAAACCACAGGGCCCAGGTGCAAGAATCTAAGAAGGGCCCCCCACCACCCCTCCCCCGACCTCTGCACCCCCTGTAGTTTCGCCCCTGGAATAGTTTGTTAAAAGTTTTGCCAGTAGCACAAATAAAGAAATGTGCATTTTGTATATCAAAAGGTAATGTACTGTTAGCAGTTTTAGCCTTTATATGTTAACTTATGTTGGTTCTCCCTATATATCTATATGAATATATCCAGGTATAGCTATATATATATATATATATATATATACATATATACAATGGAATGTAAAATATTTACAGTATATACACAATAAAAAAGATTAGAAAATATAAAAATTGATTTTAAGTTTTAAGCTATTTAATTGGAAAGGGCTCCAAAAGACAATTAGTATATATGTACAGCACGTACATGTGTATATTTGTGTGTATGTATATATATATATATATATATATATACACACATATACTGTATATATATATATATATATATATATATATACACAAATATATAAACAGGTATAGAACACTTTATCCAAACTGCTTTAAATTTTGAAATACTTTATATTTTGGAATACTTGCATCTTTAAAATGGGGCAATTCGGGGGAGCGGATGGGACTAAGTATAAACAACAATATCTTGTAATTTAGGTAATATTTAAATTTCATAATACAGCTAATACATGTAACTGGTATATATATATATATATATATATATATATATATATATATATAGCCTTTTCCATTGAAACTTTAACCCTTTTAACATTATTCTGAATTATAACTGCCAGATATTCCTGTATTCCTTACCTCCATACTGGGTGTCTGCCCATATTACCTACAGAAGTACAGGGAGTGCAGAATTATTAGGCAAATGAGTATTTTGACCACATCATCCTCTTTATGCATGTTGTCTTACTCCAAGCTGTATAGGCTTGAAAGACTAGTACCAATTAAGCATATTAGGTGATGTGCATCTCTGTAATGAGAAGGGGTGTGGTCTAATGACATCAACACCCTATATCAGGTGTGCATAATTATTAGGCAACTTCCTTTCCTTTGGCAAAATGGGTCAAAAGAAGGACTTGACAGGCTCAAAAAAGTAAAAAATTGTGAGATATCTTGCAGAGGGATGCAGCACTCTTAAAATTGCAAAGCTTCTGAAGCGTGATCATCGAACAATCAAGCGTTTCATTCAAAATAGTCAACAGGGTCGCAAGAAGCGTGTGGAAAAACCAAGGCGCAAAATAACTGCCCATGAACTGAGAAAAGTCAAGCGTGCAGCTGCCAAGATGCCACTTGCCACCAGTTTGGCCATATTTCAGCGCTGCAACATCACTGGAGTGCCCAAAAGCACAAGGTGTGCAATACTCAGAGACATGGCCAAGGTAAGAAAGGCTGAAAGACGACCACCACTGAACAAGATACACAAGCTGAAACGTCAAGACTGGGCCAAGAAATATCTCAAGACTGATTTTTCTAAGGTTTTATGGACTGATGAAATGAGAGTGAGTCTTGATGGGCCAGATGGATGGGCCCGTGGCTGGATTGGTAAAGGGCAGAGAGCTCCAGTCCGACTCAGACGCCAGCAAGGTGGAGGTGGAGTACTGGTTTGGGCTGGTATCATCAAAGATGAGCTTGTGGGGCCTTTTCGGGTTGAGGATGGAGTCAAGCTCAATTCCCAGTCCTACTGCCAGTTTCTGGAAGACACCTTCTTCAAGCAGTGGTACAGGAAGAAGTCTGCATCCTTCAAGAAAAACATGATTTTCATGCAGGACAATGCTCCATCACACGCGTCCAAGTACTCCACAGCGTGGCTGGCAAGAAAGGGTATAAAAGAAGAAAATCTAATGACATGGCCTCCTTGTTCACCTGATCTGAACCCCATTGAGAACCTGTGGTCCATCATCAAATGTGAGATTTACAAGGAGGGAAAACAGTACACCTCTCTGAACAGTGTCTGGGAGGCTGTGGTTGCTGCTGCAGGCAATGTTGATGGTGAACAGATCAAAACACTGACAGAATCCATGGATGGCAGGCTTTTGAGTGTCCTTGCAAAGAAAGGTGGCTATATTGGTCACTGATTTGTTTTTGTTTTGTTTTTGAATGTCAGAAATGTATATTTGTGAATGGTGAGATGTTATATTGGTTTCACTGGTAAAAATAAATAATTGAAATGGGTATATATTTGTTTTTTGTTAAGTTGCCTAATAATTATGCACAGTAATAATCACCTGCACACACAGATATCCCCCTAAAATAGCTATAACTAAAAACAAACTAAAAAGTACTTCCAAAACTATTCAGCTTTGATATTAATTAGTTTTTTGGGTACATTGAGAACATGGTTGTTGTTCAATAATAAAATTAATCCTCAAAAATACAACTTGCCTAATAATTCTGCACTCCCTGTATACCTGTATGTGTACCCCAGACATTCCTGTATTCCTTACCTCCCATACTGGGTCCGTCCATTTTACATACTGAAGTATAATATGTGTGTAATCTAGACATTCCTGTATTCCTTACCTCCCCAACTGGGTGTCTGCCCATATTACCTACAGAAGTATAACTGTGTGTAATCTATACATTCCTGTATTCATTACCTCCCTACTGGGTATCTGCCCATATTACCTATGTATGTGTGTGTGTATGTATGTATGTGTGTGTATATGTGTGTGAGTCTGTGTGTGTGCTGTCTGTGTGTGTGCTGCCACTGTCTCTGAGGGGGGGGGGGCTGTCTGTGTGGGGGGGGCTGTGTGTGTGGGCGGCTGTCTGTGTGTGTGGGGGGATGTGTGTGTGTGTTGGCTATCTGTGTGTGTGTGTGGGGGGGTATCTGTGTGTGTGGGCTATCTGTGGGTGTGGGAGCTATCTGTGTGTGTGGGGGGGAACTATAAGTGTGTGTGTGTGGGGGGGGGGGCTATGTGTGTGTGTGTGGGGGGAGTCTATGTGTGTGTGTGTGTGGGGGCTATGTGGGTGTGTGTGTGGGCTGTCTGTGTGTGTGGGGGGCTGTGTGTGTGTGGGCTATCTGTGGGTGTGGGAGCTATCTGTGTGTGTGTGGGGGAACTATCAGTGTGTGTGGGGGGGGCTATCTGTGTGTGTGTGGGGGGCTATGTGTGTGTGTGTGTGGGAGTCTATGTGTGTGTGTGGGGGGGGGGGCTGTGTGTGTGTGGGCTGTCTGTGTGTGGGGGGGGGGGCTGTGTGTGTGTGTGGGGGCTGCGTATGTGGGCTATCTGTGTGTGTGTGGGCTATCTGTGTGTGTGTGTTGGCTGTCTGTGTGTGTGTGTGGGCTGTCTGTGTGTGAGTGTGGAGGGGCTATCTGTGTGTGTTGGGGCTATCTGTGTGTGTGTGTGTGTGAGGGGGCTATCTGTGTGTGGGGGGGATTGGGCTATCTGTGTGTGTGGGGCTATCTGTGTGTGTGTGTGTGGGCTGTGTGTGTGTACACCTGTGTATGTATATCTGTGTACCTGTGTATGTGTGTGGATGTATGTGTATATAAGTATCAATGGCATTGCCCCATTTATATTAAGTATTTTTTTTGTTCTGGGTAGAGGCCCGTGCTGTCATTTTGCCTAGGGACCTGCACTTGCTAGGGTGGCTCTGGCATCTCTGTAATGTTCTTGTTATCATAAGAAAACACAAAAAATAAGGCCCAGTTCAACTCAACTGTTCCTAATTGTCAGCATAATTCTTCATTATATACATAAACCGTTGTTCCAATGGTACAAATGGTATATTGTAATATATACAATGTTATAGTGCTCCACTTTAGTGGATATATATGTTTTTTTATTTAAAAAGTTGTGCATTACTTTAAAATGATTTTTCTCCCATTTTATTTTTAATTGTAAAAACGGTGTGGGGGGGTTGGGGGCGGAGATTGGACGGGGTTGGGGAGGAGATTGTGCGGGGTTGGAGGCGGGGAGAAAGGGGGCCCATTTTGTCATCCTGCCTTGGGCCTCACAATGGCTAGGGCCGGCCTTGAGCTTGATAAATATGCCCCTTAGCCATTACGCAGGGTCTTCAGTCACGATAACCTGATAAATGTTTGAGCAAATGCGTTTATAAGTTAGGGACTCGCGCTAATAATATTTCACAACAAGTAAATGTCCTAAGTGTTTCAACCCATATGAGCGTGGTTAAAGGGAAATTAAATCCATTTTTTTTTTATAGTTTAGACAGAGCATACAATTAAATCAAATGTACAGTGTATTTTGTTTGCTTCCTATTCTTTGTTGAAGAGCATACTCAGGTGGTCTCAAGAGCATGCATGAGCCTGAAGCCTTATATAGCAACAGTTTTGCACTAATGCTTTTAACAATGCTCTACATTGTGCACACTTCTGTCATCTACTACTCAAGAGTTCATAACATTCTTAAAAGTATTGATGCAAAATTGCTGCAATAAAGTGCTCAAGACATATGCACGCTCCTGAGCCTAGGTAGCTCTATAACAAAAGGATACCAAGAGAACAAAGTTACATTTTCATAATAGACATAACTTGGAATGCTATTTTAATTCTATGATTAAAGGGACATTCCAGTCAAAATATAAATGTAAATAGATTAATTACATCTCTGACAAACATATTTGCAATATACATGTATTGGCAAAAATGCTTCTAGTAAAAGTTATTGCTGTTTTAGTGTTATCATTTTTCCCTGCATGTGCATGTGAAGCAAAGCTAGATAATCTCAGTAAATACTGCAGCTGCTCAGAGCATTAGTGGGGCTTGTATTATATCAGCAATTATCAAATTGAGTCATTAAGCAAGCACCTTAGGCTCTCTGAGCAAGTACTGTGTTCAAAATGCTGGTGCACGGTGCATATTTAAATACACCTTTAAAACAGCTATAACTTTTACTAGAAGCATTTTTGTTAATGCAATTAAATATTAAAAAAATGCTTCTTTTCAAAACTGAAATATGTCCATGTGTGTTATTATTTTTATTATTATCGGTTATTTGTAGAGTGCAACAGATTCCGCAGTATTCCAATTTGTCTGGAATGTCCCTTTAAAGGGACATGAAACCCTAAATTGTTCATTCATGATTCAACTTTCCAATATATTTCCATTATCTAATTTGCTTAGTTTTATTGGTATCCTTTGCTTAAAGATAGCAATCAGCCCGATCGGATACGATCAGGTTGATTGACACCCCCTGCTAGCGGCCGCAAATGTGTAGGGGGCAGTATTGCACATGCATTTCACTAGAAATGCTTGTGCAATAATAAATGCCAACAGCGTATGCTGTCAACATTTATTGTTGTGCGGCGAACACGCCCGCACATTAGTAAATCGGCCCCAGTGTCTATTCTCATTGGCTTACTGATGTGTTCAGATAGCTCCCAGTAATGTATTTCTGCTCCTTCAATAAAGGATATCAAGAGAATGAAGCAACATTTATAATAGAAATAAATTGGAAAGTTGTTTTCGAAATGTATGCTCTATCTGGATCATAAAAGGAAAACAAATGGGTTATATGTCCCTTTAAACAAATAGTCATTTGAGGTAATGGGGAAAAAAAATATCATGCACTAACAAATGTCCTTTTGTGCATAGAATGTACTTTAATATTGCATGGTTTGGAAACTTTTAAGACTGCACGTTACATGACTATTATGTATCACTTTGCCAATCTGCAGTACAGTATGAACAAAACAGACATCTCGGCTGCATAAAATTGAACATTTTCATCTACAAATTATGCATTTTTCCAGATGAAAAATGATTATCAACCGAAGGAGAAATTTCATCAAAGAAAAGGTTGAGCAGACTGGGAGATGAATAATTGCATTGTCAATGGTAATTTTACAAAGGAAACAAAAATGAAAACTAAACCTTTTGTTCCAATTAGCCCTTTTATTTAGATTTTATTTTCTATTTGTAGTGTTAACCCTTGCAGGTCTTATATGGACTCATTTGTGTAATATGATCATGTTGGAAATAAACTGTATGAACAAAGAGCATACTGAGCATTAAGTACAGTTAGTGTTATTTGCTCTGTTTTGTTTTTCTACATTAAAGGGGCATTGTCCTTTAAACTTTTCTCCTCATCCATTTTACCTGAGTATATTAAATTGTTTACAAATATCTGTATATGTATAGGAAGCAGGCATTTTCAGTTTTTTTTGTTTTTGGTGCACAGAAGCATAAAATAAGCATTATTTTACCTCAGGCAAGTCAAACCATGGGGGCAAAAATGTGACCATGTAACAACTTTCATCCTACCTTCTACTTATGCAAAGTAAATACTGCATGTGTCTGGACCAGAGAGAATGAAATGCTTGTGCAATGCCGCCCCCCGCACATTCACGGCCAATCCTCCACTAGCAGGGGGTGTCAATCATCCCGAGGTGGCGGACGAGTTAAGGAGCATCAGTCTTAAGACCGCTACTTCTTAACTTATGTTTCCAGCGAGCCTGAAGGCTCGCGCGGAAACAGCTACAGTCGCAGCATCTTAAATCTGCCCCTTAGTGTCTATAAAACAATGGGAGCTCCCATGTTGTAACTTAGGTTACCTTATCTGCTGTGGCCAATTAGGGACAGTTATACATAGGTCACTAGAGTGTGCAGCCAATGGCTGCGTGGTATGTAACAGTGTTCTGCACTTTCATTTCTAACAGGAACTGAAAATCTCACAATTTCATAATGGAATTACAGGAAAAGGGGACAAAATAAGTAATGACATTATATTGCAGACTTTTTAGTGTTTAATGTCCCTTTAAACAATAACACAGAACATGTTGCTAGGCATATTATGAAAGCTGAAACAATGGTATAGCTCTAGATAAAACATTGTTCATTTAAAAGTTGTTGATGAATAAACACAGTTTATAGTTCTTTGTTGAAAAGTAGTTTTGTCTAATGCCCTCCAAGTGAGAAAAATGTGGCCCCTCAGGTGAAACAGTTGGAAAGTCCAGCTGTACCTTACATAAGACAATTACATGGCAGGAATAATAGCTGCATAATCTGAGGTGCAGGAAGAAAGGACAAACAGGCAGGGCACAGCAGAAATCTTTGTGAAATATGATGACATGCTGAATAAGTGGCGTCACTAGGGTTGGTGTCAACCGGTGCGGTAAGTTATGGTGTCACCCCCCCCTCCCAAAAAAAGCAGACACACGCAAAAATACAGGCAAACACACATACAAACACTCAGACACACTTAAAACATATTCAGATGCACACACAAACACTCAGAAACACACTCAGACACACACACAAAAACACACACAAAAACACTGAGACACACACACACACAAAAAAACTCAGACACACATTTACAAAATATGTAAATTGCACTGCATTAATTATAAAGCGCATGCCTAGAGCTGCTCCCTGGCTCAGCAGAGCATCAAATAAACAGAGCACTCTAAAAATAAATCACTAAAGAAAAGGTTTAGGTGCAAACTATGAAAATTCTGCTCTCTGACTCTGTTCCAAGCCTGTCAGTGCACAGCCCCGGGCCGCGTGCCTACCACTTCTTATGGCCAATCACCTCTGCACTCTGCCCACCCCCAGACCCCCGCCCGCCCTCCTACCTGTTCAGTGTGCACTTAGTGTACCGTAACCGTAAGGGTCTGGTGGGCATCATACGTGGCTCCTTCATTTTAAAGACAGTGTCAAACAGTCATGCGGTCAGGTGCCAGGCATCCCCTCATGATTTGCCAGTTCCCGTTTAGAGAGACAGCACAGCAGTGAGTGACTCCACTCCTCCACATGTCACTGAGCAGTGAGCACAGATAGGCAGGCAGGTTTAGGCTAGCAACGCAACTTTGCAAGCCCCACGGCATGCCCACAACATTCATAGCGAAATTGGGCAGGGGAGAAGCAAAGTACAAACAAGCAAAAGCAGCCGGGAAAACTATTTGTTGAAATTGCAGCACTGGCTCAAGGGGCAAAAAAATTGTGTGTCTACATCTTCCCCAGTCCCACCAATGTTCACAAATGCCAGCCCCTCTAATAAAAAAAAATCTATGCATCTCAAAATTGTATTTCTTTGAATTTCAATAAAATGTAAAAAAAAAATAAAAAATTTTTTTTTTGGTGTCACCCCCTGGAGGGTGTCACAAGGGTGCGGCCCGCCCCCCCCCTAGTGACGCCACTGTGCTGAATATTTTTTTTAACACTAACATTCTTGTGATCTCTATGAGTACTGTGAAGCCTCAATAATATGTTTTGAATCTGGGAAACAGTCTGAACTTTTTGTCAGTATCTTACTGAGTGGTGGTCCTTGGAAATGATGTGTCACTTTGTGAAATGTCTATACTGTTCGAATGATCAGATGCATTTTCCTGAATGATCTTCTGTATTATATCTGCTTTCTGCTTAAACAGGAATTTTACTATTTACTCTGCAATGACAACAAAATCAAGTAAATTGTTTTTTAAGTTTGTGAAAGTGAAAGTTAAAGGGACAGTGTACCCTACATTTTTCTCTCTTTTAATTAGTTACCACCAGTGGTGGTTAGGAGAGATAAATAATAAAATTTAAATTTTCAATTGTTCTCTCTAAGGGTCCGATATTTAAAACCTCGCTACTCAGGCGAGATATTCTAAAAAGTCTTGTCGGTAAGGCGAATTTTATCTTGAGAAATGTTAATGTTGCTATGTAGTTTTCTTTATGTAAAACAGAGACTCCTACATTACACTACAAGATCTAAAAAAATCCCAAAGATTTTGTGTGATTTCTCTCCATGCCGACGAGTTATCGGGTTTCTTTATACAGACAATATTTCTATTTTGTAAGAGAACAACAGGGGAAAGCAAAAACAGAACAAAGACACATACCTGGAAAATGTACAAATAACTGATAATAAGAATAATAAAAATGATCCCATTGAGTTACATGCAATATGTTTAATAACTGAAGGCAGGCAAAATAATTCCTTGGTTGATCAGCAGTATATAGTAATCTGCAATATGGAATACAAAGTGGAATTCTTTTAATTTAATTTATATTAGTTCAGTAGAACACAAAGTCCTTGATTACTGTAACCAGAGTAATACAGTAAGTATAAAGGCTTACCCCAGCCAGCCAGGGGACCTTTGGAAATGAGATTAAATAGTATAAAATATTTTTAAATACAATTCACACATTACAGTCTATGATTTGTATGCTTTATGTATAATCCTTACCCACCAGTTGACTTAAGATTCTGTTTTCAGAGTTTCGTGACTGCGCACTGTAGCAATGGATCATTAGATTCTCAGGTAGTTCCGATGTGGAAGATTAACTTATCACCAGCTTCTGTCTACTAGTCCTGTGAAAGATCGTAAAATTAATGCTAGCAAATGTGCACTTCACTCTTAATGATGCTTAAAGAAAAAAGGCTTAGAAGAAATTAGACCTTTTATAGCAGCGACCCAGTTATCTCCTCACATATGTAAGTGAACGTTTTGGTGAATAAATGGATAATTGATTGATGAATACATATACTTGTTTATCAGGAGCTTACAATATAGAGAGACAGACAGTATAATTTAAAACTGAAAATACTGTGAATTTTCCGAATGCATAGCCATGTGCTGCTGGGTGAATACTAAAGCCACATGGAAATCTGCCAATTACACTTTCTACATTAATTTACCTGAAAATACTGTACATTTGTTTTATTTGTTATGTGGGGGAGTTAAGGATTTCTTTGCCCACACTTTTAGCAATATGTTAAGTGATTTAATGAGAAAAACACCACAGAAATTATGCATTCCTTCTCAATGCTGGTTTGTTTTGTGTTCTGTTTTTCTTTTCTGTACATCTGTCAATTACTGCCATACAGTATGTGACAGTCTGTGAAATTGGCCATTTGGTGGTAGTTTGTTAAAAAAAAAAGTTTCTGTTTCTGATTCCACTCTAAGTATTCATGAAAAATACAATTGCCTAGAAATGATAGACACTAGTGAGGTTGCCATGGTGCCTCATTGTAAAGACAAGATCATGTTCAGAATTTACTGAGCCTCGCTTCACATATATTTTACAGCATTTCATTAATGGGCGTTACCACTATTATTATCTGTAGTTGCATGAGGTGCCAAATACATAGTATCTTGTACATCAAACATGAACTGATAGTGATGTGGAAAAACAATAATTACAACCTCAACACAATATTCATGTTTTATTATGGTAAAGTAGTTTTGCTGGATAGAATAATTTAGTTTTTTAAAATAATTTTTATTAGATAGTGTTATTATGAATGTAACTATACTTTTTAATGTATTTTTGATGTGTTTTGTGACATTTTTTTCACCAAACAGTTAACCAGAGCTCTACGGACGCACTATCCCGACAAGCGTTAACTTCAATTGCTCTCAAGCGATTGCGTTTACTTTCAACTTTGTAATATGAGCGAAAAACCTGACATGCACAAAAACCTATGATAACCCCCTTTTTGCTAACAAGAACTATTGGCTCACAGTTGGGGAAGTTTTCAAGCAGATTGTTTTTATAATATAGTCTATGTAATCATATATGTGCTCAGTGCTCACGTCAGTAGAGAGTGGAGACTCTTTACATAAATCTACATGTTAAATTTATTGGAGCACACATGCGCACACACACACACACACACACAAAGTGCATATATATATATATGCCACCATCTAAGACCGCCTCCACTCTGGTCATAATATATGGTAGAACTAAGACTCATGCGCTCCCTCTCTGACACATTTCAGTAATTTGCAGTATTATTACCCACTTGCGCAATTCCCACTGAGTACCCTGTCCCGGACATTGCTAATACTGAGAGGGCTATTATAGTAATAAAAAAATGTAACAAAATTCACTGATGCTAATTTTGTATTGCGAAGATTTTGTGCAACTGACTTGGTCAATGGGGGGGGGGTACAATATAAAAGATTGGGGATTCATAGCACCTCTCACCACCATTACAGAACGGCTTTGGGTTGGAAAAAAAGTATATTCAGTCATGACAAAATATAATTCCATTTCAGAGAAAGGTTTGGGATTGATAAAATACCTGCAACAAATCGAAAATCCAAAGCGCTACAGCCTTGGTATTTGCAGAAGGATAAAATGACAAATCAAAAATCTGTCGACCAAAAGGTAACATTGTAGTATTAGAAAAAATCAGTTTGTTCATATAATGGGACTTTTTTCAACAAAAATGAGAATATTATGGGAACTAAAAAATATATAACATGAATTACAAAGGATAATTTCCAGTACTTGACTTGTTCATGGTTTATGTCAAGTACTAATAAATAATGACAATTCTGTACCTCATACTTCCTAATTGCATGCAGATGTTGAAAACAAGTTTGTGCTCTGTTTAACAATTAACGTGTTTACTGTGTTGTAATCTCTTCTTGCAGTTAGTGATATAATCCTTTTTATTAAAAGAGAATGAAAACACCCAACAATATATGTCTGAATTAAATGTAGTCCATTAAAATTCAGAAGTATGACTTGAGAACAACAATAATGAACATTTGTTTATTTAAAACGCAACACATTCCTTTTATTGAACCCACCCAAAAATTATTAATATGCCTTCCTTTTCGCTGGAGAGAGACATTCAAGTAGGAACGTGGAGTCTAAATTCAGTAAAAGAGACTGATTTACTGCAAGTAATAGAGATGCCTTTATGGTTTAAGCTAAAACAGACATACACTAACTTTTAGCTCTTATCAATTCATATAATTGAGGAAAGGTTTATATTTTTTAATTTCCCAAGAGGAGCTTAAAAAAGTGCACAGTGTCAAGATGGTGGATTCAACCATTGATAAAAGGCAAGCCAAAATGAATATTTATTAAAAGGCGACCCCAATAGTGATGTAAATACAGATGAAGAACTGGCTATCCTGTTCTCCAAAAGAGAAAAATGGACACTAAAGAATTGCACCAGTTGTGGTATATAGAGTTCGTCAAATTATATCTTGAAGAAGAAATAATACCAAGAGGACTGCGTCTCAAAAAGTATCCAGCTTCAGCAAGAAATAGAGCACAATTTATGCAAAAACGAAATAGTTCCCTAAGCCAATGTTCACTCATATTGATGAAACAACTGTTAAAGGATAAAGAGAGGACCTATTACCAGAAATACATAAATGGCAAGAAATTGCTGAAAAAAAAGAGCAGAAGAAGAAAATTACCAAGATTATCTAACTCAGCTGACAACAACATTAGATAAATGTGATGATGAATTATCTGCAAGGAAGGTGAAGAAATATAAAAGGGATTTTGAAGACTATAAACTAAATATAGTTTAAAGCTGGAATGAATACAAGCATTAAAGACAAAAGAAAAGAGCGCAATCATAATAAAAGGGTGACCTTCAGCAGTATTGAAAGTAAAACTAGCACTGAAAATCCTATGACAGCTTCAACTCCAAAAACCCCACACAAAAAGGGAAGGGAAAGAAATGGGGGCCAGAACAAAGACAAGGAATGCCATTGGTAGAATTGGTAAAAGAAAATAAAACACCTGATAAATTATTGGAAGAAAAAAGAGAAAAAAAGGGGGAGACTCCAGCCAGGTACCCCAACCAAGAGAACCCGGGGAAGATGGAACAAAAATAAATCAACATAATTAATAATTCCTCTTAAATTAACTGATGCTGAACATGACTTGTTGATGAAAGGATTAGGATTTGCTCCCTCTAGAGACTTTGATCTATTTAATAAAATGATAGGCATTAATAAATTCATTCATAAATTGACTTTAAAATATTATTTTAGTAATCTATCTAATGAAAACCCTGATAATGAAATTGATGCAGATGACACACTAAAGAAAGAAACTCTAGATATAAGGTGGAATTTTGATGAACTATGTACTATCTCAGAGTTAATAATACTAAAAGGTGAAAGTCATAGGGGTCTATTTATATATGTGCGGACAGACACGATCCACTATAGCGAACCATGTCCGCCGCACATCGATAAATGCCGACAGCATATGCTGTCTGCATTTATCTTTGCACCAGCAGTTCTTGTGAACTGCTGGTGCAATACCGCCCCTGCAGAATCAGCCCGATCGTACATGATCGGAAGGATTGCTATACACCGCCTCAGAGGCGGCGTATGAGTTTAGGAGGAGCATACGATGTCGGCATTTATCTTTGCACCAGCAGTTCTTGTGAACTGCTGGTGCAATACCGCCCCTGCAGAATCAGCCCTATCGTACATGATCGGGTGGATTGCTATACACCGCCTCAGAGGCGGCGTATGAGTTTAGGAGGAGCATATGCTGTCGGCATTTATCTTTGCACCAGCAGTTCTTGTGAACTGCTGGTGCAATACGCCCCTGCAGAATCAGCCCTATCGTACATGATCGGGTGGATTGCTATACACCGCCTCAGAGGCAGCGTATGAGTTTAGGAGGCTCACGTGGAAACAAGGAGAACAGGAGCCATTTGGCCCTTGTTACATAGACCCCATAGATATGACCCCAATAATTGAATTATTCTAAAAATACAACAAAAAGGGTAGTTTAAAATATTTGTACCCAATAAATTCAAAAGGAGATGTCATAGACATATTCCACTCAGTGGTGGAAAGAGAGATAGTCTTGTTGCATCAACAAGAAGTAATAGATGAAAAATTCCCTACAATAAAAAAACTTAAAGAAAAGGTAAAGTCAGACTAAGAAAGAATAAACAACTAGTTATTACCAATTCTGAAAAGGCAGAAGCCATAGTAGTTCAAAACAGACAGGACTACAGGGAGTGCAGAATTATTAGGCAAATGAGTATTTTGACCACATCATCCTCTTTATGCATGTTGTCTTACTCCAAGCTGTATAGGCTCGAAAGCCTACTACCAATTAAGCATATTAGGTGATGTGCATCTCTGTAATGAGAAGGGGTGTGGTCTAATGACATCAACACCCTATATCAGGTGTGCATAATTATTAGGCAACTTCCTTTCCTTTGGCAAAATGGGTCAAAAGAAGGACTTGACAGGCTCAGAAAAGTCAAAAATAGTGAGATATCTTGCAGAGGGATGCAGCACTCTTAAAATTGCAAAGCTTCTGAAGCGTGATCATCGAACAATCAAGCGTTTAATTCAAAATAGTCAACAGGGTCGCAAGAAGCGTGTGGAAAAACCAAGGCGCAAAATAACTGCCCATGAACTGAGAAAAGTCAAGCGTGCAGCTGCCAAGATGCCACTTGCCACCAGTTTGGCCATATTTCAGAGCTGCAACATCACTGGAGTGCCCAAAAGCACAAGGTGTGCAATACTCAGAGACATGGCCAAGGTAAGAAAGGCTGAAAGACGACCACCACTGAACAAGACACACAAGCTGAAACGTCAAGACTGGGCCAAGAAATATCTCAAGACTGATTTTTCTAAGGTTTTATGGACTGATGAAATGAGAGTGAGTCTTGATGGGCCAGATGGATGGGCCCGAGGCTGGATTAGTAAAGGGCAGAGAGCTCCAGTCCGACTCAGACGCCAGCAAGGTGGAGGTGGAGTACTGGTTTGGGCTGATATCATCAAAGATGAGCTTGTGGGGCCTTTCGGGTTGAGGATGGAGTCAAGCTCAACTCCCAGTCCTACTGCGAGTTTCTGGAAGACACCTTCTTCAAGCAGTGGTACAGGAAGAAGTCTGCATCCTTCAAGAAAAACATGATTTTCATGCAGGACAATGCTCCATCACACGCGTCCAAGTACTCCACAGCGTGGCTGGCAAGAAAGGGTATAAAAGAAGAAAATCTAATGACATGGCCTCCTTGTTCACCTGATCTGAACCCCATTGAGAACCTGTGGTCCATCATCAAATGTGAGATTAACAAGGAGGGAAAACAGTACACCTCTCTGAACAGTGTCTGGGAGGCTGTGGTTGCTGCTGCACGCAATGTTGATGGTGAACAGATCAAAACACTGACAGAATCCATGGATGGCAGGCTTTTGAGTGTCCTTGCAAAGAAAGATGGCTATATTGGTCACTGATTTGTTCTTGTTTTGTTTTTGAATGTCAGAAATGTATATTTGTGAATGTTGAGATGTTATATTGGTTTCACTGGTAAAAATAAATAATTGAAATGGGTATATATTTGTTTTTTGTTAAGTTGCCTAATAATTATGCACAGTAATAGTCACCTGCACACACAGATATCCCCCTAAAATAGCTATAACTAAAAACAAACTAAAAACTACTTCCAAAACTATTCAGCTTTGATATTAATGAGTTTTTTGGGTTCATTGAGAACATGGTTGTTGTTCAATAATAAAATTAATCCTCAAAAATACAACTTGCCTAATAATTCTGCACTCCCTGTATATACAAGAGGCCCTTAGACAACTAGAGTATGAGAGTACCTATATAGGACTTACATTCAATACAACAAGTAAATTCAAAGAAGAGATGGATATTTTGCTACTTTGGAGTAAACAATAACTTAAAGGGACAGACAACACCAGAATTGTTGTTGTTTTAAAAGATAGATAATCCCTTAATTACCAATTCCCCAGTTTTACCTCTGTAATTACCTTGTATCTAAGCCTCAGCAGACTGCCCCCTTATTTCAGTTCTTTTGACAGACTTGCATTTTAGCCAATCAGATATGTCTCCTTGGTAAATTCATGTGCATGAGCTCAATGTTATCTATATGAAACACGTGAACTAATGCCCTCTAGTGGTGAAAAACTATCAAATGCATTTAGATTAGAGGCGGCCTTCAAGGTCTAAGAAATTAGCATATGAACTTCCTAGGTTTAGCTTTCAACTATGAATACCAAGAGAATAAAGAAAAATTGGTGATAAAAGTAAATTGGAAAGTTGTTTAAAATTACATGCCCTATTTGAAACATGAAAGTTTTTTTTGGACGTGACTGTCCCTTTAATAACAAAAGCTACAAAGGAGAATTTATGTGTAGAGCACCCTAAAATGTCAACATTTAGACATATTCCAAAAATACACAAAAATGTAACTTCCCCTCCAGGAAGGCCAGTAATCTTCGGTATAGGCACCCTAGGTGAAAAACTCAGTGAGTGGGTGGTTTTCTATTTACAATCTGTGATGATTGGCTTTCCAGGATATTTAATAGATACAAAACATTTACTAAGACTGTTGGGGACATAGAATGAAGAAAAAAATATGTATTACTATGATGTGATGTGTCATCCCTATATTCTTGTATACCACATCAAAAAGGGCTGGAGACACTATATAACATGTTGAATATTTATACCAGTTATGAAGACCAGTTTGTTTACTTCATACTCCAAACAGTACAGTTTCTTTTAACACACAATTATTTCATCTTTGAAGAGAAGTTTTACCTCCAAAAACAAGGAACCGCAAAGGGGGCAAAATTTGCTCCTGCGTATGCGGACATTTATTTAGGCCATTTCAAAATGGAAAAAATGTTTTCTCCCCAAAATCCATATAGTAAATACATTATTATTTTTTTTACTAGATACATAGATGATATTTTACTTATATGGGAGGAGACCCCAATATTATACCACATTTTATGGAATACATTAACAATAATAATTTCAATTTACAGTTTACACATACATTTTCCACAGAAGAAATAACTTTTCTGGATATAAAAATTCAATTAGACAGAGAAAATTGAATGAATTCCTGATGCCTACAGAAAACCGTTTTCAGGAAACACAATATTGAGGAGAGACTTCAGTCATCCAAAACATACTAAAAAAAGCTATACCGAAAGGACAGTATATTAGGCTTAGATGAAATTGTAATAATCTGTCTCTATATAAAATATCAGCTGAAGACCACACAGAAAGACTAACACATAGGGGATATAACAGAAAAGAGTTAGAAACAACTAACAAAAATATAGTACAAATATAGAAAGAATAAAAGAATAGAGGCAACAAATCAAATCAATTTCTAAACTACATATTGTAGGCAGTATAACCTTATCTGTAATATCATAAAAAAGCCTCTACCTATTTTTGAAAGAGATAAAAATCTGGAAAAAGTAAAAAAAGATGGAATAAGATTTGTATTAAGAAAAGCAAATACCTTAGGGGATGCATTAAAAAAAGGATTTAGTAAATAAAAGTACAAAAAAAGAAAGCGGGCTATAAAAAACAAACAGTTCTTACAAATGTGGTACAGTACCATGTAAAAGCTGTAACTATTTACTAATAGGAGACACATTTAGCTCCAGCAATACAGGAAAAACATATTAAATCCAACACCACCTAAAATGCAATTCTACATATGTAGCATATTTGCTAACATGTCATTTTTGTGCACATCAATTCAATATACAGGACACACAAGATATTGCAAAGATAGAATTAGAGAGCATCTCTTATCGATAGAAGAAAGTCTACTCCAGGATTTTTATTGTTTAAAAAGATTCATTGTCCCTTTATTAACCATTCCCTAGTTTTGCATAACCAACACGGTTATATTAATATACTTTTTTCCTCCTGTGATTACCTTGTATCTAAGCCTCTGCAGACTGCCTCCTTATCTCAGTTCTTTTGACAGACTTGCATTTTAGCCAATCAGTGTCCTCTCATAATTAACTCCATGGGCGTGAGCACAATGTTATCTATAGGACACACATGAACTAACCCCCTCTAGTTGTGAAAAAAATGTCAAATGCATTCAGATAAGAGGTGGCCTTCAAGGGCTTAGAAATTAGCATATAGGCCTACCTATGTTTAGTTTTCGAATACAAAGGGAACAAAGCAAATTTGATGATAAAAGTGATTTGGAAAGTTGTTTACAATAACAGGCCCTATCTGAATCATGACAGTTTAATTTTGACTAGACTGTCTCTTTAACACAGGAGACGCATATAACATGGCAGTAAGACAATACATAGACAACTAGGTTTTTTAATAGGTGTTTTTTTTTTTTTTACATATATTTTTTCATATTACAAAAACTGTATTATTTTTTTGTTTTTGTTATTGTTTAGATTTAAAACAAAAATAAGCAAAAGAAATATAGATGTACCTGTGCAAACAGATGAATATTATTATTGTAATGATATGAAACAGTTAACTTGTTTGTAATTAGATATGAAATAGTTAACACGTTTGACTTTAAAAAGAGGGAGGGTGTGATAAAGTGGAATCCCTGAAGAAATGCATCTTGCATGAAACGCGTAGGATTTTTTGCTTCTCTATCATCAAGTTCACTATGGGCATTTAGTCTGGGATTGTGCTGTAACGCTGGTTTTAATGAAGCATCAATAAAGAAGATATGCTTTAAAACTATACCTGTTTTTTTATCATAACTCAATCTTTTATATGCCTTATTGTTTAATTTTCTCCCTGAGAGGTATTGCCCCCAAAAAACTATTTGTTGATGATGTGCCTCTGAGCACAAACTTGCAGTCATAATTTACTGGTTGTGCACTAAATTCATATATTGGTAGAAGTACAGATAAGGGGATCTACTGTGTGTATATAAAACTCTATAGATTGAAATATCATCTATGTGCAAGGATTAGTACAATATCGTGATTGGGTGAGACAAAAAATAGTTTAATTTGATTTAAGTTAAAAGTGCTAGGAATTAACTCGTGAAAATATAAAGAGTTCAAAAAAATAATAATAATAATAATAAATAATTGAAGCGTGGATTAAATAAATATATAATACATTTATTACTAATACAAACAATGTTAGACAGAATATAGAATACAATATACTATTGTTGGTATAGAGCTCTTATACCCGATATTATAAAAAACACTGCAGTGGAAAAAATTCAAAATTTAAGATTTTAAAATGTGCCTGATAATATCTGCATGAAAAAATCACAATAGTCACCTATTATATAAGAGATCTCTCAAAATCATTTTGTTTCAATGTTAATATGACAGTTATTTGGCTTGTGTTATCGTCATAAAATTCCTATAAGAGTGCTCACTTGGCACTTTCTCCTCCGTATTGTTTATTTCCCGGTGATTAAACAGGTAATAGGAGGTGTCCATGAGCACAATTCCTCCGCCCTTAATACCTGCAAAATCAAAGGATCAGGCTATCACTATCTACAACCCTCTTGCCGCACAGACTGCTGAAAACATTTTCCTCCTTGAATCTGAAACTCCTGCAAACCTTAGGAAGGTAAACAGTTTCAGCACCTTTAAGATACCAAATCAAGGCATAGAAAATCCAAGAGCACCCATACCTGGGAGAAATCCAGCACAACAACACACCTTTAACAACAACATTTGCAACATGGGAATTTGAGACTCCTGCAAACCTTACGAAGGTATACAGTATCATTTCCCAGAAGAGACTCCTGCTACCATCGCAGTGTTTTCTAAACACATAGCCACAAAGAACCCCAGCACATCAACCTCCTCTTGTTATACTAGAAATCTATTTGAAAATCTTCATTAAATAAAATGTTTACATCTATCTTTGCTAATATGTAGTATAAAGGAACAAGTTAAAATCATACACTGCTTGAGAGTCTGCACTGTACATGGATATATTTTAGACTATGTATTAATTCATTGCTGGATAAGTAATAGTTAAATTAAAATTATTTAGATAAGTGTGATGTTTGTAGTTGACCACATGGTGGCAACATTTGGCTGTTAATGTTATACCTGACTTTTCAGGTGTTACAATTAGCTGTGCAGGTGTGACTTATTTGGGGCATATAAGAAGTGAATCAGTGTCTGTTTGTTATGCAAGATTAAGGACTTGTGTCCGAAACGTTGCTGATTTTTTGATCTTGGCTCAATAAAGAAAACTATTCATTGAACTTGGTGGTGCGACTACCATTTCTTGTTACATTTACTGGGGGTATTTTGCAGTGCCCCTGTGATTGCACACCTTGGATCCCAGGTGCTGGACTTTGAGAACTTTTCACTATTTTGTCTGCAAGTTGGTCCTTTGCACTGGAGATCATGGAAACAATACAAGAGAATACAGAGCCTAAGACATTTGGATATACAGACATGGAGGCCGCGAGAATTACCACTTTGACTCGTGGCTCAAGAGACTTTTTGAAGTCTTCACCTTCACAGGCAGTAGGTAAAAAGCTTGAATATTTAAGCAAGAAACATGTGGCTTTTGAGCTGCATGCAGTGACTTTGGCCGAATACCATAGGGTGAAACGTATCCCAAGAGGATTACGTATGCATACTAGACCCACTTTGATGACAGATAACCAAGAATACTGCCAGAAATTTGAGATGATTCTGAATAAATGCAGTTTTGATTTGATGGTGTTAACTGTGGAGTGTTTGCAAAAAGAGATCGATAAACAGAGTACACAGATAGAAGAGATGAAGAAGGAATTGTCTGCAAACTTACCCGGTACAGAGATGGAGTCATTGATTTCTTCCCTTGACACACAGATGGATACGTTAAAGAAAGAGATCCAGGAACGGAAGAAACAGAAGTTTGCCCGGGATGAGAGTGACTACACTGCCGGAACTGTTTACCGCTGGCTGAGTGATCCGAGGAACAGATTTGGAGGGGACACTTCCGGTTTCCGGCGCCGCAGACAACGCAAGTCTGGGACAAGACAGAGTTCCAATAGCTCCGAGGGCACAACTTCTGAGTCCGGGTCGGGGGAATCAGGCACGGAACAACACATAAGCGACGTGGAGGCAGGAAACACAAGTGGAATCGCCAAAGGAAGTATGAAGCGTCAACCGGGAGCTTCAGGCAGTCAGAGAGTGAAAACCCGCAGAAACAAAATGTAACTATCAATTTAAGTAATGTTACACTTACATCTACAGAACAGGGTTTACTCGATAAGGGCCTCTCCTACTGCCCACAAAACAAAGGGGACAGCTTTGAGCTACAAAAGGACTTAAATCGGTTCTTTAGAACTTTAAAACTTAAAAGCTTTTTTTCTGAAATGCCTGATGTTGTTAGTGGTGGGAAGAGAGATGTTCACACTATAACTGATAGAGCATTGAATTTGAACATACTAGGTCTTTCTAATAAAAGTGTATTTACACCTGTGCAGGTAAATCCTGGGGTACAAACATATATACAACTGGTACAAAATGATATTGTAGCTTTGGATAAAAAAACTGGGTCGCATAATAATTATTTAAAGTACAATAAGAATTTTACATCTAAGGATAAATGTGCTTTAGATAATCTGAATAAGAACAAACAATTGATGGTGAAAAGTGCGGATAAGGGTGGGTCAATTGTTTTATTGGACAAAAAATATTATGTCCAAGAAATTAAAACACAATTATCTGATATTAATGTATATAAACAATTGACCCACAACCCTATCTTTGAGATTAAAAAGGAGATTGAGGCTTGTATTCGATTTGCATTTAATAATGGCATTATTGATAAGGATGTGAGAAGGTTTTTATTAGAATCTGAGGACATCACTCCAGTGATGTACACTCTGCCAAAAGTGCATAAAAATCTACAAGCACCTCCTGGCCGCCCAATTGTGGCAGGCATGGGCTCAGTATTGTCCAAGGTATCAATATATTTGGATAAGGTTCTTAGACCTTTTGTTAATTCTAATTCATACATCCAAGACACACGAGATTTTTTAGCTAAATTGCGTGATTTGCATCTAGGGGATAATAAATGCATTCTTTTTAGTCTGGATGTGACATCGCTGTATACAGCTATCACACATGAGGCAGGGATTGGAGCAGTGGAGAAAGTTCTGAGTGAATCTGATAGATACACTACTTCACAGGCAGAGTTTATTTTGCAGTTACTTAATATTATTTTAAGGTGTAATTATTTTCTTTTTGAGGACAATTATTATCTTCAGCTCCAAGGGACCGCCATGGGTTCCAATGTCGCTCCCACATACGCAAATATTTTTATGAATATGTTTGAGGAACATTTTGTTTATAACAATCCTTTATTTTTATCATATGGCGCCACCTGGTGGCGCTATATTGATGATGTGTTTGGGGTGTGGGGGGGGGCGACATTGGAACCTTGGTAAATTTTGTGAATGAATTAAATGCAGCAACTAGTCACATCAGATTCAAGTTAGTCTTTAGTGAGGAGAGTGTTGTATTTCTGGACACAGTTGTGTCAAAGTGTAAATCAGGTCTAACTGTGGACCTTTATAGGAAAGACACAGATTGCAACACTCTCCTGCACTATAAAAGTGCACACCCCCCTTCACTGGTAAGATCTTTACCCAGGAGCCAGTTTTTACGTGTAAGGCGTATTGTGTCTGATGAAACAGTGGTTAAAGACAGGCTTAAAGAAATGGGGGATCGCTTCCTACAAAGGGGATATCCATGTGAATTAATTGAGACTGAATTTAGGAATGCATTAAACACCCCTAGAGAGTTGTTATTGGAAAAGAAAAAACCTATGATGGATGATAATAAAAAAAGCCCTAGACTAGTGTTTGTAAGTCAATTTGCCCCTTGGAATCAACAGGTTATGAAGATTATTCGTAGGCATTGGCACATTTTGAGCACTTGTAATCCTAATATTCAGGAATTTAAGATTCCCCCTATGCCAGCTTTTAAACGAGGAAAAAACATAAAAGATATTCTGGTACGGGCAGATATTGGTCCATCTAAGAGACCAGTTCAAACTTATTTTGGTAAGAAAAATCTGGGTAGTTTTCCCTGCTTAGGGTGCTCAAATTGCAACAGTATTATTAAAGGGCCAACATTTAGTCATCCAAGTACTGGCAAAAAATATTTCATTAAGGGACATTATACTTGCAATACTGACTTTGTGATATATTTGATTAAATGCCCATGTGGGCTGGGTTATGTGGGCGAGACCTCCCAGTGCGTCAAAGAACGCATAGTTCAACACAAAAGTAGTATTAGAACCAAGAAAAAGGATGCCCCAGTTGCCCATCATTTTTTGTCTGCAGGGCATAATCTAAGCCAATTAAGGTTCCAGATTTTGGAACAAGTGCAACATCCTAGAAGAGGGGGTGATAGAATTAAATTATTACAAAAACGTGAAGCGTATTGGATTTATGAATTAGGGACATTATCTCCAGGGGGCATGAATAAAGAATTAGATTGGTCAATTTTTCTGTAGAAATCTATTTGAAAATCTTCATTAAATAAAATGTTTACATCTATCTTTGCTAATATGTAGTATAAAGGAACAAGTTAAAATCATACACTGCTTGAGAGTCTGCACTGTACATGGATATATTTTAGACTATGTATTAATTCATTGCTGGATAAGTAATAGTTAAATTAAAATTGTTTAGATAAGTGTGATGTTTGTAGTTGACCACATGGTGGCAACATTTGGCTGTTAATGTTATACCTGACTTTTCAGGTGTTACAATTAGCTGTGCAGGTGTGACTTATTTGGGGTATATAAGAAGTGAATCAGTGTCTGTTTGTTATGCAAGATTAAGGACTTGTGTCCGAAACGTTGCTGATTTTTTGATCTTGGCTCAATAAAGAAAACTATTCATTGAACTTGGTGGTGCGACTACCATTTCTTGTAACATTTGCAACATGGGAATTTGAGACTCCTGCAAACCTTACGAAGGTATACAGTATCATTTCCCAGAAGAGACTCCTGCTACCATCGCAGTGTTTTCTAAACACATAGCCACAAAGAACCCCAGCACATCAACCTCCTCTTGTTATACTATTGCCGAAAAGGATTTCATCACAATACTGCTATTATTAATAGCGGCATTTTATATAAATTTACCTTCAAAATTTGCTCTATTGTAAAGGTTGAACACTAACAACCAATCGGATCCCTGACATCACGTCATCTATCAGCTGACCAAGAAACATACGGGCTGTTTGTCCACCCCTCCTCATACACAGATCCAAGCATGAGTAAGAAACAACAATCAGCTACTTTTTAGTTACATATTGTTCAAGTGGAAAACGGTTACAATAACATTATCTCCTAAGTAACAGAGCATCACTCTTATAGGAATTTTATGACGATAACACAAGCCAAATAACTGTCATATTAACATTGAAACAAAACGATTTTGAGAGATTTCTTATATAATAGGGGACTAATGTGATTTTTTCATGCAGATATTATCAGGCACATTTTAAAATCTTAAATTTTGAATTTTTTGCACTGCAGTGTTTTTTATAATATCGGGTATAAGAGCTCTATACCAACAATAGTATATTGTATTCTATATTCTGTCTAACATTGTTTGTATTAGTAATAAATGTATTATATATTTATTTAATCCACGCTTTAATTATTTATTATTATTATTATTTTTTTTGTCTCACCCAATCACGATATTGTACTAATCCTTGCACATAGATGATATTTCAATCTATAGAGTTTTATATATACACAGTAGCTTCCCTTGTCTGTACTTCTACCAATTTCTAAGACAGCTGTTTTGAAGGAACTGTAATTATTAGGGTTTGAGCTACACAATCTTAGCATCTACTAGGTGCACTCACTCAGAACTGCTGCTATTTTAACTAAATTCATATATGTAACATCATAACATAGTTGGAAAACACTCTCAAAGTCATTAGAAATGTATCTAGAGTCTAGTCTTTTTAAAATACGTTACACCATTAGAAATTCACTTATCAAACAAAAAAACAACAACTCTATTTTCCTTATTTTTAAAACAAACTCCTTAGTAAGTAGGAACTTTCCAATGTTCCTTTATTATCAAATTTACTTTATTCTCTTGGTATCCTTTGTTGCAGCTTTGAGAGTGTGCATATGTCTTGAGCATTATATGGCAGCAGTATTTGTAACATCATATATTACAAACACTGCTGCCATATAATGGTCAAGACAAGTGCATGTTCCTAAGACTACCTAGGTATGCTCTCCAACAAAGGATACAAAGAAAACTAAATAAACGTAAGTTTGAAATTATTTCAAAATTGCATGCTATTATGTCCCATGACAGTTTAATTTTGACTTTTAAGACCCTTTATCTATATGTGGGGGCTTAAACACATACTTCAATACAAGTAATGGGCCAATAATAAAAATCTCTTGTATATTACAGCATTTTATTATTGCCCCTTTATTTCCCTTTAAAGTAAGAATAAAGCAATAACACATTTAAACATGTCTATAATTGGGGTGAAACAGACTTTCCTCAGAGATTACATTTAAAAAAAACCCTCTATTTGTGGCTGAATAATAAATTTGTTTTGTGTTTTATTCCTTTTTTTCATGTATTTAAATCTTTCTGCTTTGATCGAAATTCGACTGAAGTGTGAAATAATTGGTTGCGCTCAGAATAATGACATATTATATCAATTTCAACCACCAAAGTGGAAATCTTATGTATTATTTTTTTCCAATTTCAGTATCTTAGCAATAGAATAAAGTTGTGATATTTAAAAAAAAAAAAAAAAAAAAAAAAGTTAATATTCCCGTAGGAGAAAAATGTCAAATTCAATCATCATTGACTGAAAAACCAGAGCTCCTTGAAACCCCCAAACTTTCTTTACAAACCTAAAGGAAGAGATGATTGACTTCATGTCATTTAGCAGTAATGCTATTTTAACCAACTGTGTATTAACAATTGAAAGAAAAGTTAAAATTTTTCAGATCCAGCATTAAAGGGACATCAAACCCAACATTTTTCTAACATGATTTAGAAAGAGCATGTGATTTTAAACAACTTTCTAATTTACTTCTATTATAGAATTTCCTTAATTCTCATGATATCCTTTCCTCAAAAGCATATCTAGATAGGCTCAGTAACTGCTGATTAGTGGCTGCACATAGATGCCTCGTTTTATTGACTCACCCATGTGCATTGCTATTTCTTCAACAAAGGATATCTAAAGAATGAAGCAAATGAGATAATATAAGTAAATTGGAATGTTGGTTAAAATTGCATTCTCTATCATGAAAGAAACATTATGGGTTTAGTGTCCCTTTAAAAACACTTTCCACCTCCTATCACCAAATGTACATATTCCTCTTAATATCCCTTTGTTTATTAACCTTAGCTGCTTTCCATTAAAGGGACAGTCTACACCAGAATTTTTATTGTTTAAAAAGATAGATAATTACCCATTCCCGAGTTTTGCATAACCAACACAGTTACATTAATATACATTTTACCTCTGTGATTACCTTGTATCTAAGCCTCTGCAGACTACCTCCTTATTTCAGTTCTTTTGTCAGACTTGCATTTTATCAGTGCTGACTCCTAGGTAACTCCACGGGCGTGAGCACAATGTTATCTAATATGGCACACATGAACTAATGCCCTATAGTTGTGAAAAAATTGTCAAAATGCATTCTTATAAGAGGCTGCCTTCACTTTTTCAACACTGTTTGTGTGTTGAATTTGATGTGTCTATTAGTTGCTGAAATAGAGTGCATAACCCTTGGTCCGGAGGATTGTTATCACAAAGTCATTACTTTCCACTTATTGTATGAGCGATTTCCTGCTATCAACTCACATACGCTCTGAGGTTTTCCCAGTACTTGGATTGTGATTACTCAGAACTTAAAAAACATAGACTTGGAGCTGAAAAACTGCTGATAAACAGGATTGGAAAGATTGGAATCAGCCCTAAATTTTTAAACAATATTATACATTGTTACCAATACTGCTGCCCTCTAGTATCCAACAGTGTATACCATTTTTATAAACACTTGCAAACTACTGCCATATAGGGTCAGATAACAAGTGGAGCGCAAATGTGTGCACCCAAGTGATAGGGTGTATATATCGAGGGTTTACACATATAAAGACATAAATACATGTATATGTATGTACTACCAAGCGGGCGGGTTGTTTTTTCTTTTAAATTTTTCTTTTAGCCAATGAGAATCAACCTAAGGTGTAAAATGTACCTGTCATGCACAACACCTGTATGCTATGATTACGGCTCTATAGCCGAAACGCGTAAGCCCTGGTGCTGCGCCTGCATTCGTGTCTACTTTGTCTCTCCATGTTAACGCTTTTAATAAGAATAATACATTTTGTTACTTTTAACACGGAGCATCCAGCACTCTTCATTTGATGTATGTATATGTAAATTCATATTTATGCAATATTCATATTTAATAAAGGTTTAAACTATGTATTTACTGTAAATATTATACATTCCAATGTTCTGCACATAGCAGAATAAGGTTCTAAGTATTTCTAAATAGATATTCCTATATACAGTAAATATTGATACCGAGAGAGTAAGGTGTTAGTTGTTTTTTTCCACTTTTTTTCCTCCATTGACTTCTATGGGGGAATACATGAACGTGCACGCGATATTCTAACTTTGGATTTTTACCACTAGAGAGAAAACAGTTTACTTTTAACTTGTAATAGGGGCGCAACCCGCAAAATGCAAAAATCTTAATTCTAGCGCAATTAATGCTCAAGCAGGAGTGTTAATTTGCGCTCCGCTCGTAATCTAGCCCATAGTATTTAGCATTATTAATGCTCCTGAATATTTAGCTTCTTAGAAAATGATTTTGTCCTCTCTTGGAATACTAGATTTTTTTTAGCAATTAGTCACCATATTTTACCTTTGCATTGACTATATGTCTTTGTTTTCTAGAAAATTGCCTGTCGAAATTCCTGCTAAAGCACTGTTGAAAAGCTCCCAGCTGCTTTCACATGTTTAACCAGATTGTCCTGTTATATTAAATATGTAATCTGAGGAGCTTAAAGGGACATACCAGTCAAAATAGAAATATGCACAGATAAATTACACCTTTAAATAGAAACATATTTACAATATATGTATATTGGTAAAATACTTCTAGTAAAAGTTTTCACTGTTTTAGTGTTAGCATTTATTGCTTCACGTGCATCTGAATCATAGCTAGATATTCTCAGTACACCAGCATTCTACAGTAAATACTGCAGCTGCTCAGAGAGACATTCGAGCTTGTATCATGTTATGATGCAAATTGAGTCATTACCAGAGGATACAAGCACCTTAAACTCTGTGAACAAGTGCTGTGTTTAAAATGCTTGTGCACAAAGCATCTTAAAGGGACAGTCAAGTCCTAAACAAACTTTCATGATTCAAATAGGGCATGCAATTTTAAGCAACTTTCCAATGTACTTTTATTACCAATTTTGTTTTGTTCTCTTGGTATTCTTAGTTAAAAGCTAAACCTAGGTAGGCTCATATGCTGATTTCTTAGACCTTGAAGGCGGCCTCTAATTTGAATGCATTTTAACAGTTTTTCACCACAAGAGGGCGTTGGTTCATGTGTGTCATATAGATAACATTGAGCTCACGCACATGAAGTTAGCTAGGAGACAGCACTGATTGGCTAAAATGCAAGTCTGTCAAAAGAACTGAAATAAGGGGGCAGTTTGCAGAGGCATAGAAACAATGTAATTACAGAGGTAAAATGTGTATTATTATAACTGTGTTGGTTATGCAAAACTGGGGAATGGGTAATAAAGGGATTATCTATCTTTTTGAACAACTAAACTTCTGGTATTGACTGTCCCTTTAAAGGGATGGAAAGGTAAAAATTGAAATGTGTATGGGTGCATTTTAATCTGAAATAGAAGCCTATTGCTATATACTTCCATTTGCAAAAATGCTTCTAGTAAATGTTTTTACTGTTTTTCTGTGTGATACACACATATCCTGTAAGGGCCGTGCACCAGATTTTAAACACCTCACCTTCACAGAGCGTCAGTAGTCATGCATGGTGTTTAAATACTGGTGCAGGGCCCTCACAGGATATGTACATATGCTGCAGAAAACTTTTACTAGAATCATTTTTACTAATGGAAGTATATTGCAAAAATGCTTATATTTATAATTGAAATGCACCCATGTGCATTTCAATTTTGACTTTTCTATCCCTTTAAGTAAACGCTTAAAAAAGCTAAATCTTTTTTATGAATACATCTACAGTTCAAAAATGCTTCTTATCCAAAGAGAAATGCACTTGTGTGGATTCCAATTTTGGCTGGAAAGTCCCTTTAACTAATTAAAAAGAGGCTCCTCAGACAGATTAAACTAGTTTCAAAATAGAAGCAAAGAAAATGCATAAGCGCCAGTGACTATTATGCATGGAAATGAAGGCCTACACTGGTTGCTAAAGCCTCTCATTTGCTGCACCAGCCCCAGACAATGTGAACCTCAGTCAATATGAGGAGACTGAAATATGAGGAAAGTTTAAAGTTATAAACGTTTGGATTAACAAATGTTTGTTTTTGAAGCTTTTACTAAATCATTTTAAAGATAAACTATATATTAGGTGCTCATATTATGTGTAAACATTTTGCAAGCTTGGTGTTAATTCAATTTAGTGATAATTTATATTTATGGAACATTTTCTCTTCAATATTTGATAATGGCAAATACAATTAAACAATTTAGCTAGTAATGTGGCATCACATAAATTATTTGTGAAAATCTAGATGTGTTTAATTCAATTTCTCATAGCAAAAGGTCATAGTGGAATACTTTGGAGCTATCTTCTGACTTATCTAAAAAATCTGCTAGTTTAAAAGGCTTGCAAGTAATAGCAGTAATATCATTATACTCAGGCATAGTTCCCAAGGACTGGTGTAAAGCTGATTTGGTGCTACTTTTAAAAAAAGGGAAGCAGGGCTGATCTAGGAAGCTATAGACCAGTTAGTCTGACATCAATAGTAAGCAAGATACTTGAAGGGATCATAAGGGATTATATTGATGAGTATATTCCTGTAAAGAAGATTATGAGTTCAAATCAGCATGGTTTTATGACAAATAGAGCATGTCAAACTAATCTAATAAGATTCTATGAGGAAGTAAGTAAAAATATAGAAAATGGGGGAATCGATGTGATATACATGGATTTAGCAAAGGCGTTTGATACAGTGCCACATGAGAGATTAATGTACAAAATGAAGGGGACTGGGAATATCTGAAAATGTAAGCTCATGGAAAAATAAAAGGGTAAAAGACAGGAAGCAATGAGTAGCAGTAAACGGATCATACTCAGATTGGACCAAGGTACAAATATAGTACTCAGCCCAGTTTTTTTGATGTTTTTATTAATAACTTGGAGCAAGGATTAAATAGCAACATCTCTATTTTTGCAGATGATACAAAATTGTGTAGGGTCATTAGGTCAGTGCAGGATGAAATTGCTTTACAAGAGGATCTACATAAATTAGAAGAATGGGCAAGTAAATGGAAAAGGAGATTTAATACTGGAAAATGCAAGTTTATACATTGTGGAAGTAAAAATAAGCAGGCAACCATATTATTGGAATGGGACTAGACTCCTCTAAACAGAGGATGAAAGGGATTTGGGAGTAGTAATAGATAACAAGCAGCTTTGAAGGCTAATACGATACTATTATGTATTAAAAGAGGCATTAATGCAAGGGAGGAAAGCATAATTATCTCACAATATAAATGTATTTATTTATAAAATATTTTACCAGGAAGGATACATTAAAATTTCTGTCATTTTCAAGTATGTCCTGGGATCACAAAACGTTGCAATTGATACAATAGGGTACAAGTGGAAATTAACTAAATATTTATTTGTTTTTTCCTTCATACCATATTTGTTTTCTCCTTCATACCATAACATATCTACAAAACTATACACATCTGTATGTGTTTGTGTGTGTATGTATGTTTATGTGTGTGTATGTATATGTGAGTTTGTGTGCATCTATGTGTATGTTTGTGTGTAGATTTGTGAGTGTGCATGTGTGTTTGTGTATGTGTAATTGTGTGTATGTGAGCATGTGTGTGCGTATGTGTGTGTAGATTTGTGTTTATATGCATGTGTATTTATGTTTGTGTGTGTATGTTTGTTTTTATATGCATGTGAGTGTATGTTTGTGTGTGTGCATGTGTGTGTATGTGTGAGTGTTAGTGTATGTTTGTTTTTATATGTGTGTGTGTATATTTGTGTTTATATGCATGTGAGTGTATGTTTGTGTGAGTGTGTGTATGTGTATGTTTGTGTTTATATGTGTGTGTATATATTTGTGTTTATATGTGTGTGTGTATTTTTGTGTTTACGTGTGTGTGTGTATGTTTGTGTTTATATGTTTGTATGTATTTTTGTGTATGTTTGTGTTTTATGTATGTGAGTGTATTTTTGTGTGTGTCTATGTTTGTGTTTATATGTGTGTGTGTATGTTTGTGTGTATGTGTGTGTTTATATATGTGCATGTGTATGTTTGTGTGTGCATGCATATTTCTAGAACCTTTATATCACAAAGGATTAAATGAAAAAGTTGATCTCTTTTATTTCCTAGACACAAATTATTGATCTTTTTTGTTCTCCTTTCCAGTAATCCTTTACAGCTTCCCTGAAATATCATTTTCAAATGAAACATGGTGACTCACTAGTATAGTTTTAATTATTTTGCTTCATCTCTTCGGAGAAATCATTTTATGTGTGTAAATAGCGGTATTGCTTTCCTACAGCAGTTATTAATGTCTTGTATTCATCCCATATTTAATAGCAACAAGGACATTGTGTTATTACACATTGTCATGTTGCAAATGACTTGTTTACATACATTTACATTGCATGTTAGCATTTTTCATTACAATGGAAATATAATATTACTCACAGAAAGAAGAATCTATTGGCTCAATCACTATTTTAATGTTCCTTATACAGAACTATAATACAGGAACTCCCTAGTATAGGTACCTCCCTGCTTATGTCAGGGTTTCATTCATAAAGAATCTGTGTAAAATAAACCTTCTTATATAATGTAAGTCAAAAGGAATTTAATGAGCTGTGTTCCGTGCCCCACTCAAAATGTAAATAAAATGACATATTATTATTTTTAAAACTCTGAAATGTTTGGGAATAATGTTAAAATGCATTCCTGTCATAAAATGTAAACCTTTTAGCAATGCTGATTTGCAAACTATAAATAAACTTAAAATATAAAAACTATTACGTCTCTCAAACCTCTAAAGTTCAAAATACTGTATCTTTAAGGGCAAAGTCTCTTCAATTCCTGTATAAAAATGCCTTAATTGTCTCTCACACAGTTTCAGATAATTATGCATTGCTGGTAATTTATCCTTTCAAAGAGAGCGCGCATCAAATGCAATATGTAATTTTCTTATGTCACACTTTTGGGTGTATGCTGTCAGTGCCGTTAATCTTGTAACCATTGTTATTATGAATCAGTGTAAAACGAACAAATGGAAAATGAGTGCGGCATGTAATGAGTTCCCAACTTGAGAAAAGACCAGCATAACCCAGAAACATAGCCGATCTATTTGCATTGTTCTATGTTTGTCCTTCCCTGTAGCTAAACTTAATTTCTTATTCCATATCTAACTATTCACTGCAACCTTACAGGAGGTAGACTGTAGCAGTTATTGCCACATCAACTGCATACTATTAGATTAATGGTACACAGAAGTATAAAACTAACCTGTTATTATTTATGGTATTAAGGTTTAAACATGCAATACAGTCACAGATTTAGTCGTTGTGATATAGAACATCTTTATTAAACTTCAAATTAAATAAAACCAAGTTTCATAAACAAACAGAAGTGCAACTTTAAAATATAAAAAACAAAACTGTAAACTGTATTGCACATATTACCCAATATAAAAACTTTAACAGTTCTCTGTTAATAATTAAAACAAGTATCAAGTAACTCAACGCAACAAAACGTTTCTGCAGCTAGCACAGGCACAGCATAACTTAAACCCATACTGGTGGGTTATGCTTATTTCTATAGAAAGAATCAATTGATCACAGATTCGAAAATTTTTCGGCAACGATATTAGCACTGCTCTGGAACTTCTAAACTCATTATATACTCCTGGAGTAAAGGTTTATTAACCTGTTTTTATTTATGGTATTAAGGTTTGAACATGCAATACAGATTTAACTGTTGTGGTATATAACATGTCTTTATCTTAAAATTAATAAAATTAAGTTTCGTAAATTTGACTAAAGAGCAGTAATTAGATATGGATTGATTATAAAAAAAATTTTGTCAGCAAATTTTGATTTAGTTTTAGTCATAGTCTTTTGACTAAAATGTCATTGTGATTTAGTTTTAGTCATAGTCTTTTGACTAAAATGCCATTTTAGTTTTAGTCGTATTTTAGTCATTTGAATTTCTTTAGTTTTATACTAATTTTAGTCTAGTTTTAGTCGACGAAATTAACACTGCAGTACAGCCAGAACAATTTTGATAGTTCAGTAGTGAAATTGGACTATACTACAGAGGGGCACTTATTTCCTAGACCAAGAAATGCAGAGAAGTAGCGAAGTGCATAATGACTCAAGTGGCACGGCTTCTGATTTGCTGCAGTGCCCCAATCCTCAAAGATAAAAAAAAGTCTGATGTGGGGAGAGGTAAAAATTAAAGGCTGAACAATTTGTATCTTTATTATTGTAGTAAAAAATAAATTTCTTTTAGTTTGACATATCAATTTACCATCTAATAGGAAAACATAAAGCAAGTTCTTTCCAATCTATACATTTAGGTAACTACAATTGTATTTATACTGTTGTATGGTCATATGACGATGCAATAGGTAACTGGTAAATTTAGATTTACAGCATTTACATATTATTTTTTACAAGGGTCTCAGTTATAAACTGTGAAGTAACTAATAATATGGATTAATTTATTCCATGGAAGCCAATTTTTAAAAAAAATAAAAAAATGTTTATTAAAATGTGAAGAAGTGTGTGAACATATGACAACCTTTCAAATAATATAATCTGCATAGACGTACAATCTGCTTTCAGCCTCTGAATACGAAATGTATGCCAATTTATTTTTACACACAATGACATTTGCAGTGATGGGATTTACTACATTTGCATAAAACATATCAAATAGCAACTGTATTGAGCAAATAGAAGTCTGTTATGGGAAACATTTTTACATGCAAAGTTGCATTTTTTTCATATCCAATGTCTGCACGTTTATTGATTTATGACCGCTATTAAAGAATGAACATAAAAATACCCTTTAATATTGTAAATGTATAAAAACCCACATGAAAAAAGCCTAGATTCACACTTACATTTTGACTGTGACATTGGAGGTTCTTTGCTAGTTTTAGATTATTCATTTATTTATTTAATTATTTATTTATTTCCTAAAAATGTCCAGTGGCCCAAGGCCAGATTTAGCTTTTTACATATGAGTGACTGAACAAGAGGTGCAAGTTATCAGTGGTGGGTGCCTAGATTCTAGATGTGTATGTATGTATGGGCTTCCCCAGTAAAATAACATAAATTATTCCTACCAGATAATTTCCTTTCCTTCTGTATGAGGAGAGTCCATGGCTCAATTCCTTACTTGTGGGAAATACAGAACCTGGCCACCAGGCGGTGGAAAAGACACCCCAGCCAAAGGTCCAAATACTTCCCCCACTTTCCTCATTCCCCAGTCATTCTGCCGAGGGAACAAGGAACAATAGAAGAAATATCATGGTATAAATGGTATAAACCAAATTTAAGTCCGCCCAATGAAGAATTTGGGCGGGAGCCGTGGACTCTCCTTATACAGAAGGAAAGGAAATTATCTGGTAAGCATAATTTATGTTTTCCTTCTTAATATGAGGAGAGTCCACGGCTTAATACATTACTTGTGGGAAACATATACCCAAGTTCTAGAGGACACTAAATGAAAATGGGAGGGTAAAAAGAGAGGCGGACCCTGTTCTGAGGGCACCACAGCCTGCAAAAACCCTTCTCCCAAAAGCTGCTTCTGCTGAAGCAAAAATGCCAAATATGTAAAATTTAGAAAAAACTATGTAACGAAGACCAGGTAGTTGCCCTACAAATCTTATCCCTAAAGGCTTTATTCTCAAAACCTAAGAGGGAGCCACAGCTCTAGTCAAATGAGCGTTCATCCTCTGAGGAAGCTTGTGTCCCGCTGACTCTATAAGCTAAGCGACCATGCTCCTCAACCAGAAAAACAAGGAAGTGGATGAGGCTTCCTGCCCCTTATGCTTCCCAGAATAGGCACAAACAAGGAAGAAGTTTGACAAAACTCCATTGTAGCCTGAAGATAGAACTTTAAAGCCCGAACCACATCAAAGTTTTGAAATAACCACTCCTTCGAAGAAGAAGGATTAGGACACAAGGAAGGAACCACAATCTCCTGATTGATGTTGCGATCTGAAACAACCATAGGAAGAAAAACCTAACCCAGAGAGAACAGCCTTAGTCGCATGAAAAACTAGGTAAGGGACTTCACATTGCAAGGCAGCCATCTCAGAAACTCTGAGCGCTGAAGCAATAGCCAGTAGAGAAGAGAGAAAAAAAAAATCTTAATGTCAACTCTATGCATAAGCCGAAACGGAGCCTTCTGCAAAAATTTGAACAAGATGAAACTCCAAGAAGGAGCACTAGATCTAAACACAGGCCTGATCTAGTCAAAGCCTGAACAAGACTGGACATTTGAAAGCTCTGTGAGCCTTTTGAGCAGTAAAACAGATAGGGACGAAATATGTCCCCTAAGGAAACTAACAAAAGGCCCTTCCCCAGAGCATCCTGGAGAAAGAAAAGGATCCTGGAAAACCTGGCCTTATGCCAGGAGAATCCCCACTCTACATACCAGAAGAAGTAGGTCCTGCACCCCTTATGATAGATGCGACCATACACCGGCTTATGAGCTAGAACGAGTAACAACATTCTTTCAGAAAAAACCTCTCTTGGCTAAGACTAAGCATTCAATTCCACACAGTCAGCCTCAGAGAGTCCAGGTTGTGATAAACCCAGGAACCCTGCTCTAGAAGATCCCTGTAACAAGGTCCATGGAGGCGAAGCCCCTAAACTGTGATGCAACTCTAGATATAAATGGAGCATAGCGTCTCACTGACGTCAGCTCCTGCTAGGGTCGACCATCCACCACAAAGAGTGACATGGCCGAAGAGAAGAAGGTTAAAAGAAACCTCTAAGGAATGCTAGATGTCTAGTATACTCAGGATGAAAAGGCCGGAGTCCCACCTGGGTTCAAACCCACCTTCTGCTACAGAAGCGGTGGAGCGAAAACTGACACCTTGAAATCCTGATTGGCCTCCCCAACCGACACAAACATTTGAGCAGGGAATGATTGTAGGGGACATCGAACCTGAAGAGTACGCTCATAGAGAGGGTCGCTGTCAATGAGCCGATGTGAGCTTCCGTCCACCACCAAACATGATACCTGTAGATTAGCAAGAGGAACTGTCCTTCTTCAAAAAAGGTCTCCCCACTGAGAGATCCCAACTGGTACAAACCCAGAAGATCAAATCCTCCAAGCAGAATGCTTGCTGAGGAACCAAATGAATAATCAGAAGGAAACTCCCAACCCACAGACCTCCCTAGGACACTCTCTCCCCATGAACAAGGAAGTGACAAGGTAAAAAAAAACCCGGGAGAACTAACAGAAAAATTTATGAGAACAGGGAGATCTGAACAGAGCACTGGGAATTGATTTCCCTCACTGTTATTCCATGTAAGTCTGTTAAGACAGATCACCAACACCATGCCAAAGTCACAGCCTCGGCTGTGTCTATCACTCTCCACCCCTGCGTCAATAAAGATCAGAAGGGGGCTGGAGGGCAAGACCCAAAGGTAAATTCACAAGATCTCAGGATTAAAAGAAAAATGCCACAGCAGGATTCAACGCTAAGCCTTTAGCTTGCTAGGCAGAGTAGATAAAAATCCCTGTCCCTAAGAAAAAACAGCATTCAGATCCACCCTGGTGTCGACACCAGCAACTCAGGTCTAGATCCAACTCTGAGGATCGAAAAGACACAAGAAATCACTAAAAGTCTATTAGCAGGTGAAGGTAAGAAACCCAGATAGCCAAGACCTGGGAACCACCGTAAATTCTGGAAGCAGGATACTGACACCTTCAACCCCAGATCCCCAGAAGAATCAGAACGAGGTTTACTGAAAGATGCGGTTCCTAAGAACGGAATTTGCACAAAAAGGATGAAACAGGAAAGACATCCTTCTTCCGAACAAATGAAGGGAGAACCTCACATTCTCCAGTGAAAAGAAGAACTGATAAGCTCTGCTTCAATATCATAGACCCCAATTAGGACGGGAAGACCCTCCCCCTATTAGGGCATGCACCAAAAGTGGGAGAAAGTATCCTGCAGTGTGATAGATACCGGGACAATGACTGCAAAGGTCACGGATGAAGGCGTGAGCCGAAACGCATGGACCGTTTTTCTGCATGTAGATTTTTTTATTTTGTTTTATTGCACGTTGAACTAACAATAAAGAAGTTTTTTTCCTTTATCTACCCGTGGTTTTCGCTTTTTTGTTCAATGACTCCAAAGGTCCTTTGACTTCTCTGACAAGACAATTGCCCAGAAAAGAAGCCTAGTTCTGGTCTCTAGGACCCCTAGATCCATATGATCCAGTATCAAGCACCCATCCCAGATAATACCTAAACAGGTCCAGCCTGTTAACTAGGATAGATGGGCCTGCAGTACCTGGACCGAAATCTAGAAGAAAAAACTCCTTCTCCTAAGTAGAAAGAAGGAACAGACCACAACAGGTCCTGCCTGTCATCTAGAATACAACGTATCTTACGGAACACCCCAGGTTAAAACAAAACTTCTTAATTTCCCGCAAAGCTAGAGCAACTGAATAATCAAATTAAAGAAATTAAGCTCCGAGGCTTAAAATTTTCCTCTAAAATATCGGGGGAACTATCACCCCAAGTAGAAATCTATAAGCTTCCACTGGAAGTCTCCAACAATCTTGACCATCAAAGTCGATAGTATCAAAAATCCCATGTGACGAAAGGTGTTTCTAAGAAGAGTTTCTAAAACAATCCAGAGCTAAAAAAAAACCAAACTATCCCAACAGAATAGCAAAGAAAAAGGCAAGCGCCCACAGTGATAAGCTGAAAAGGAGTGTGTAAACAAAAACAGGTCCTGCCTGTCATACAACACAACCCCCCCATAGAGCTCGGAATTGAGATTCTAAATAAACGATAAAACAAAAAGTAAAACAAAACGACAAGGATTATCACCATCCTCCACTCGTCTTAGTTAAGATTGTACGGAGCAGTACTGGAAACCTCTAACATCGCCTAAACATCTCTCAGAAGTAAACGCAGGCATGCCAATCTAAATCTAAATGCTAAGCCCTCCACAGTCGGAGGACCCAAGTCAGCAGACCCTGGAGGTTCTCCCTCTGAAGCCTCAGAGGGAACCACAACCCCAGAGGACTGATCGGACACCAATTGTCCTTGGGCAGGAGAGCCCGGATTAACCCCTCGCTTGCGCATAGCAGGAATAGGTAACCTCACAAAGGCCGTAGTGATGGCCATGTGGAACTGCTTAGTAACCTCTGGTGAAAACAAACCCCTTACAGGCGAAGGAGGATCAGAACTCGGGAAAACTGTAACAGAATCAAGGGAACAAACCTCACTAAACGAAGAGTCCTCAGAGGCGGATCTCAACATTGGTTGATGAGAACACTCTATTGCGGCATATGGAACATAATTGAGTGGGCTGGATTACCCGGGCCTCCTCACAATATACCCAGGTATCAAATTTTCTTTCGGAGGGATCCCCCTCTAAATAATCAGAATCCTCCATAACTCATCTATATCAAATTATAGAAAGGAGAAACATCTGGCACCTTATACCCCCAATGGCTGGGGCACTCACCACCTCCTATGACCCAGACAGATAGAGAAGAAGCTCCTCTCCGCAGACACCCGGTCAGGAATCAGAAGCGGTGGAAAAAACGTGACCATTCCTGGTCACATGGTGCTCATGCAGGACCTGCCCCTGCTAAGGAAAAAGCGTGCCAGCTTAATATAAAGAAACTGCGCAGCTCTCAAAATGAAATCAACCTGTACGTTCCGTATCAGCCTAAGAGCCAAAACGTTCTTACACATAAGCAGTCAAAATCACATAACAAATATGATTAAAAAACCCCACTGTTCAATAACCCCCCTCAGGAGATATTAACCCTTAATTCCATAAAGATAAAGGAGTCCCACTGTGACCCTGTCTTTTATCGTTAACATGTGTGTAAAATAATGAAACGATCTTACCGGAATCCATGTCGTGGAACAGTGACACGGTCCTTCAAGTTTGACAGATTGTAGCAGCGCTTCTGACATGGACTTGAGTGAAGAAAGCAGGCAGCAAAAATCGTCAACGCAATCAGCTGTTAATATCAGTCTGGATAGGTTCGCAGAAAGACTCTCCCTGCATCTTCAGACTCTAACTTTTGTCAATGCTCTCACTGAGAGGCTGACAAGGCTACTTAAAACTCCAGTCCCACCTCGAAGGGTACTCCATAAGGAACTACTCCGAAATCTTCTGACACTTCTCTGCCAACCTCCTGTGACGAAAGGCAAAGAATGACTGGGGGATGAGGGAAGTAGGGGAGGTATTTGGGCCTTTGGCTGGGGTGTCTGCCTCCTCCTGGTGGCCAGGTTCTGTATTTCCTACAAGTTAGGAATGAAGCTGTGGACTCTCCTCATGTTAAGATGGAAATATCTCATCAGTGTCCCTGTTATTCAATAGAGCTCATTCATTAAACCTTGTAAGATCTACCTCATAACTTTATAGTTTGTCTTCCCAGAATGTCTTTCCATTCTTAATAAGCTGCAATGTAAAGTGTCTGATAATAAAGGGAATGAACAGCTAACTGCTAATAGAGGGAATGAACAGCTAACTGCTAATAGAGGGAATGAACAGCTAACTGCTAACAAAAGGAGTGAATAGCATCATACAAAATAAATAAAAAAATAGTATAGGTGAAATTCATTTAATACAAAATAACAGTATAACTATAGCAAAACTCATTGTTTATCCATATTTTGTCACATTCCAATTTATAGTGGTGCTTTTCTTAAAGGGCCATTATAGTCAAAAAATTAGAACATATCATTTTAAGATTATCAACCTTA